>NC_134701.1:41500000-41630000 GCF_043290135.1 Rhipicephalus microplus
GTAGTATGTCGCGCGCTGTAAGTGCACCAGCACGGGCTGGTGGGGCTTTCGCTAGCGTCGGAAGTTACTGAAAATTGGTCGCCAATACAGTCGGTCGCAAGCAGCTCGGCGCCGTTCGCTGGCCGCGGCGCCGGACTCGCGTTTGCGCGCTGCACTCGCTCGAGTTTGTGGAAAAGGGCCGCATTACCGTCGATTTCTTCGGCGCTAGCTCCAAACCAGCTCGGCGCTGTTCGTGGTGGCGGCCAAGCGTACGCTCGCTCTCCTGTTCGAAGTTCGCTGGCGGCAGACACTCCGCGTGCAACGCCGTGTTTGGTCTCGCGTTCGCTTGCTCGAGCTGAACGAAGTCGCTCGCTCAGGACTCGCCGACTTGTTAGCGGCACGGAGGTTCACGGAGTTGTGGCTGCAGCCGCCGCTCCTAAGCTGTTGCGCTACGGGGATCGAAGTGAGTCTTTGACGATGTGTGACATCACGATGAAATTATTAGCATGTCATATCTCACGTATGTTTTCATTTTACCTTGCACGTATTTCTCATATGCATTTGTATTCATCCTCAGTCATGTGTGACTCACTGTTTTACATAATTTTTGTGCAGCCGTGGGCGCACAGCGCGCTGAAGACTATGTGCGCTGGCGTCTGGGGTGCCTGTCATCCATCTCTTTCGTCAGAGTAGCTTCAGAAGAACCGTGCGAGATGTGAAGGTAAATTTATTTGTGTGTCATATTTTAACGCTTGTTTTATATTTACGGGCACGTACTTGTCGTATGCGTGCATCTTCATCTTCTGTCACGTGTGTCTAACTATTTTTACTAATTATTGTGCGTGCAGCCGTGGGAGCACAACAGGCTGAAGGCTGCATGCGCTGGCGTCTGCAATACCTGTCATCTATCGCTTCAATCGGTGAAGCTCTGCAAGGAGTGAACAAGATTTGACAACGAGACTGGACTTGTACACTTCGCCATGAATTCACTTAAAAGAATGGAGAAACTTCATGTGTATCTAGAAAAATAAAAGATTTCCATTTCTTACTTTTGTCGTTCGTTCTTTCCGTGGCTGCGAAAGCAGTTACACATAGGTGGCTAACTACTTTTTCGTGTGTTCTTGTCAGCGCAATTTGTTGCTTACTGCGCAGAAAAGCAGGCGAAAAAAGTATTAGGCCTGGTGGAAAATAAACAAAAAACTATGTTTGAACTGGGGACAAAAATTCATCCGATTGGAGTATTTGAGTAGATCAACCGTTTGCCCATCAAGGTGCAGCTGTGAGGACTAATGGTTGCCAGGTAAGGTGTAAATGTAGAGATTAACAGTTGCTCTATAAGATGTAAATGTGATGACTAAATGTTAGTCTTTTGAGGTGAATTGTTAGACTAACGGTTGCTCACTAAGGTATAAGTGTGATCACTAAATGTTAGTCCCTTGAGTTCCTCTGTGGTGACTAACTGTTAGACCCGGTGCCGTTAGTCTTTAAAGGGATTAATGGTTGTGGCAACTCCATTAGTCCCCAAAAGGACGAACCACACACGCTTTTAACACCTTTTTGCCTTAGAGTGTATGAAACAATACGAGACACACACAGAAGTGTGCGGAGCATCGTGCGAGTGCCTTGCGATTAAAAAAGAGGCTTTTACTCTACACCAATAAAACGAAAAAGTCACTCCTGCATTGCTTGCATCAATCTTAGGTAAAAGTAATCGCTCGCGACTGGCCGCTGCCGGCTAGGCTCAGCATGCACATGCGCGCGCGCAAGACCCTCGTGATTGAGGAGCAGCTTGAACACCGAAGGAGGAACGTTACTCCTTTAGTTCTTGCCGCTAGAGGGTGCGACGGGTAAAGTGCCCGAAAGAGAGAAAGTCGCTGCGCCAAAGGAGAAACGGAGCCCGTTTCTTCGTTCTCGCTCCCTTTTTTTATAGTGTACGTTTTCTCTCATATACATATGGTTGTTTTGAAGCGGTTAACCATGACAAATAATTCGAGTAGCTTTGTTCTTGAGCTTTTTACAGCGAAAGTCGTTATGTGATCAGAACACTGATCATGCGCGGCGCCGCAGTTGTCCGCCACCGCCGGTGTCCGTAGGCAAAATCGAACGAAAAAACTCGTTAAATAAAAAACAGCAATGGCATCCGGGTCCGCTGCGTGCCAGCCCAGTATTCTACCACTGAGCTACGCCAGTGCTTCGAATTTGTTTCTAAACTGGCCTTAGGCAGGCTTGATTTCAGCAAAAAATCGCGTTTATATGAGTAATAAGACGTTTTAGTACATCAAAGAAAGAGGCAGGCTTCACACTATGCGAAGTGCATAACGACTGGATCGTGCAATGTTTCAACCTTTTAAGAAAACTTTTTCTTGATCACCTATTATCTGTGGCGCATACTCACTTCCGGAATATTTCTTCATCGTCGTCAGCACACTGCAGAAAAATTAGAGAAAATCTCTTACAAGTGTGTAGCGGATACCACGCTTCTCCAAAAAAAAAATGATGGAGGCTCTAGCAAAATGAATGCTGGCCTATTATCTACCAAGCTGAGCTACTGGCAATAGTCTCAGCATTGCGTAAATTGCGCCAAGGTCTATCAGCGGTGATTGTTCCCATAGGATGTCTTTCTCTCTTTGCTGTCTCAAGCGCGTATTTTAGATACATTCTACTCCCTCATCCCTAGATATGTGGGACTCGTTCGACTAGTCTGGGTACCAGGCCATAGAGGTTTAGCTCTCAATGAGCATGCAGATGTACTAGCTATATCTTTCCTTGATGGTTCTTTTCTGCCTACTTCGCCTACGTCTGAATATATCACAGCATCACGTTTTGAAAAACGTACAGCGGCCAATAACTTCGAAAATTTTTCTTTGTTTTTATAAGAATAATCACAGCTAAAGTTCCTTTGGAAGAACTGGTGGTGCTCATCATGAAAGGAGTAAATAAGGATTACAAGGCTGCGTTGTCGAGTTCCTTCATTGAACTGTTATCTTGACAGGTCGAGTCTGGCACAGTCGCCTTTATGCCTTCACTATAACGAGAGTTATTCTGTGGAGCTTTTTGTTTTTAAATGCCGAAGATATAAATGTAAAAAAAAGACTTCTAGAAGAACCCCTACAAAAGTAGGACTTGAACTTGTCACTTCCAGTTATTTTTTTTTTCATTTGGCACAATATCGCATTTGTTTTTAGTCACAGGAGCGTCTTTGCTGCTGTTACAAACTTTTTAAAAACGTCTAATAGAATTGGATGCTAAACGTAAATAAATTCAGTTGTTTTAGGCGTCGACTTTTTTGTGGGGTGGTGTGTGTGTGTGTGCGCGTGTTTGTGTGTGTGTTTGTGTTTATTATGTCATTCTTTTCAAAGTTTTTTTGTTTTGAAATCCTAGAACCTTAACGACTTTGCATATTTTTCATTATATTTAATGATTTCAACGCTTTCATTCAAGAAGTGAATTAGTTTAAAAAGTAAGGCATCGTCCGATTTATGGCCTATGCTTTTGGGTGGATTGCACCCAGCTGTTGAGTAACCAAGCAACCAATTAACTACAACACAAAATTTATGATTATGTGTGGCACTGTGGGTACCCAACAGTGTGCTTGTGGCATCCGAAAGAGTGTTCAGTAAAGGCTGTGAAAAGCCGCTCTTCTAGTTTTTGCTGTGACTGTGCCGCGTGGTGCGCGCAGGCCTGGTGTTTTTTTTTTTGTGCTATATAGCAATAGAACAGCAATATAGAATACACTGTATAGCAATGAGAGAGAGCATTAGGCACATGAATGCTTGTTGCCTAAGCTGCAAAGAGCCGCTCCGTGGATTGGTGTACTCGTAAAAGTAAGAAATTACATGTAGTCTATCTTGCTAACGCCACACGTGTGATTAGGAGCACTACGTATTGCCGACTGAATAGCCTACATTTTTTTGTTAGTTTCTGTAACAATCGTCTCTCATAATCATATGGTGGTTTTGGGACGTTAAACCCCACATATTAATCATAGTTGCTGTAACAATAATGACTAACCGTTATCAGTAGCGGAGGCAATTTGATACCCAAAAAAGCAGTCTTGAAAACTATGACCGACTAGCATTACATGGCCAGCTTGTTGTTTAGCGCAACTGAAATGCTGACGCTTTATAGCACATACCAATACTTCCTGGGCCCCAAAATAATGTCATTCTCTTTAATAAACTTTTTTACTGTTCGTCTATCACTTCACTAATACATACTTCCACTGCGTTTGCCCAATGATTTCTACATGATTGAATTAGTGGAAGATGTTTTATCAGAACACTTATTCTGTGCAGAAACCCAACTTCATGTTGTAAGGCAACGTTTTGGCTGCAAGACACTTCTTTTACTTGCCGAGCCTCTGCCCCACAACACAGGTCCGACTGATGATGTTGAGTATGTACATATGACAAGATGACGCGCATGAATAATGCTCACACCTATTCCCCCCCCCCCCCCCCCCCACGCGTCAGCGGCCAGTCCGGACGCGTCTCAGACGGAAACGGAACGTCGAACGAATGGCTTCAGACGCGATACGTGGACAATCTCCGAACCACGACAGCGACGATCCGAAGAAAGGTTGCTGGGAGTGACACGGCAGTTGACTGGTGACGTTTGTTCATTGATTGTATAGGGTCCAATGAAGCGTGACTGAAGTTTATCGCACAGTTCTGGAGTACGAATGGGTGTCCAAAGCAACACTTCATCCCCCAGACTGAAGGAGACGTCGCGATGAGAGCTGTCGTAGCGCTGTTTGCGATCTTGCTGATTGACTTTTGTATTAAGACGAGCCCGTTGCCGACATTCCTCGAGCCTTGTGGTGAACTGCTCTGACACGGTTGCTGAGGCGTCAGTTGGAACATTTAGGAAAGAGACGTCGATGGTGAATGTCGGTGAACGGCCGTACACGAGGTAGAAAGGCGAGTAGCCAGTAGTTCTTTGAACAGCGGTGTTATGGGCAAACGTCACAAAAGGCAAAATCGTATCCCAGTTGTCGTGGTTTGGTGCGATGTACATCGATAGCATGTGTGTTAATGTCCGATGAAATCTCTCTGTCAGCCCATTAGTTTGGGGGTGGTAGGCTGACGTCGCCTCATGTACTTTACCACAGGTTGTGAGCAGGGTTTCGGTTATAGTGGACAGGAACGTTTTGCAGCGATCACTCAGGAGGACGCGATGTGCACCGTGACGCAATACAATAGTGTTGAGAAAGAAGTCTGGGACGTCTGGAGCAGAACTTGTGCGTAGTGCAGCAGTCTCTGCGTACCGCGTCACGTGATCGACAGCAATCACAATACAATGCATGAATAATGCGCATGAATAATGCTCACAATATCAAAATTATAGCGCTATATTGATTACACCTATCCAGCTAATCAATGTGTGGGATTAAATTCCTTGATTCTTTTACAATTAAGTAAGAAATCTCAAAAAAATATGTTGCACACACACACACCTTTTTTTCTTTCTGCGTTATTTGTTGTCGGCCGACGACACGCATTCATCATGTCTTACGAAAACTAAGCAGGATGTCTGAGAGCATACTCGATTTTTACAGGACCACAGGTCATTGTGATCTGGTGGCTAAGGCACTCGGTTGCTCACCTGCCGGTCGCGAGAGCAAATCCCGGCAGCGGCGGCCACTTTTTCGATGGAGGCGAAAATGCTTGAGGCCCGTATGTCTAGATTTAAGTGCACGGTAAAAAATTTCAGGTAGTATGAAAATTCCGGAGCTCTTCACTACAGCTTCTCTCTTGATAATATGGTGGTTTTGAGACGTTAAACACAAAAATTGTATATATTATCATTTCATAGTCATTTGATATACTATAACAAGCAAACGCGAACCGCGGAGTTCGTTGTCGAAGAAACGTGGCCACTAGTGCATAATGCTCGAATTTTTTCTGTACGTGACATTCGCGCACAGACGACACACATGACGTCATAGAGACTAGGGTGATATGAAGGTTCTCGCACGAGCTTCGACCAAGAACTACAACCGCACCACGTCCCAATATAGAAGAGAAAGGTGTGACACCAGCTTCACTTTTTTCACTTCCGCCTGAGGAAGCTGCCTAAACTTGGCAGTGTCAAGCACCAGGTTTAACAAATCTTTCCCGGCAATATACTAACGCCCACAGAGATAAGTGTCCTCCATGAATGGGAAGCCAGCGCTGCCCAGGGAACATGCCTACCCTTCCTCCGTAATAATACAAGCATCGAACAGAGGTTTAAAACTACAGTTTCAGAGGTCAGGCTAGAAGAGAATGAGGTAATAGATTGTATACGAACGACGATGAAAGAAAATTTTAAACACCAAGGAAGCGCTGCATGCACAATACCGGATGAGGATGGGCCAATTAGCGCACTGGGACAACGAGTGTGGGAAAGGTCAGAGAAGGGTGTTCCTAATAGCACATCAACAGGCCCTGACGGCATCCCAATTATGCTAATAAAAAAACTAGAACCAAACAATAGGCAAACGATAAGAGAGGCAGTGAGCAAAGCAATAATGAATGTTGAAGCTCCCAATGGGTGGAAACTAAGCAGGATGAGCATGATCTACAAAGGAAAGGGAGACAGAGCTGACATAAGCAACTACCGTACTATAACAGTGACATCAGTAATTTACAGACTGGTGTTGCAGATAGTCATGGGTGAAGAACCCATGACTACAGGCATGAGTGAAGAATGAGGGGGTGCTGGGAGAACTACAAAATGGGTTTCGTAAACGAAGGAGGTTGGAGGACAATCTGTTTTCATTGGTGCAGTGGATTGAAATAGCTGAAAAAAAAGCACAGATCCCTGTGGCTGGCATTTCTAGATATCAAGGAAGCTTACGATAGTATGATTCAAGAAGACTTGTGGGAAATACTGGACACAGTAGATGTGGAGGATGGAATAGTAACTAATCTTCTAAAGGATATCTATAAAAGTAACAAGGTAGTTATCAAATGGGGAGAACAGGTATCTCAACCTATAGCGATAAAACGCGGGCTTCGACAGAGATTTTCATTGTCACCATTGTTATTCATGCTGTATTTCCAGAATTAGAAGCCAAATTAGAGGGGAGTCAACTAGGATTCAGCCTCTCTTTTGTCAAGCAAGGAAAACGCATTGAACAGTCATTACCAGCATTGGAGTATGCAGATGATATAGTAATAATAGCCGTCAACAAGAAAGATCTGCAGGCATTGATAGACATCTGTGGTAGTGAGGGAGATAGGTTAAATTTGAAGCTCAGCCAGGAAAAATTGGCAATCGTAATTTTTAATGATAACAAAAGCAGTGAGCATAAGGTACAGCAAGTCACGCTAGAAATAGTGGATAAATACAAATATTTGGGCGTATGGATAAATAACGGGGCTGAGTATCTAAGGGAGCACAAAAGATACGTAATGGTTAAGGGCACCAGGAATGCACCTGTAATAAAAAATAGGGCACTGTAGAACTACAATAGGTATGACGTTGTGAGAGCAATTTGGAAAGGTGTCATGGTCTCGGGTTTCACGTTCGACAATGCGGTCTTTTGCATGAAATCAGAAGTTCAAGCAAGATTGGAAATTAAACAACGTGGCATAGGTAGACTTGCTTTGGGAGCACACGAGAATATCCCCAATCAGGTGGTACAGGGAGACATAAGACTGACATTGTTTGAGTGCAGGGAAGCTAGCAGCATTATACAATTTGAGGAGTGATTAAGAAAGTTTAGAGAAGACCGTTGTGCTGGGAAATTTTCAGCTACCTGTACATGAAGAATGTTCATACCAAATAAAGAAAGCCAACTCGGAAATTACCAAGCAAGTATTTAAACACTAGTAGAATACCAAGCCGAAAGGAAACATTGGTCAAGAAGAAGGTGAAGGAAACCGAGAGATATATTGCAGACGGGTTTCTTGGAGGGCCAGTTGGTAAATGATACTGAGGGGAACAATACATGAAACGGAACGGAGAAAGATTGAACAGCGCTTGTGTCGTGTGTTCAATCTTTCTCCGTCCCGTTTTTTGCGCTGTTCTCCTCAGAGGGATAAATATATAAAAAATTAGAGTGCTCACAAAATAATCACTGAAGGCCTACCGAACTTTCAAGCAGGAAATTGCAAAGGAAAAGATTTACGATAATTCTTGGGGTAGTTCTCTGCTGTTTGAGGCTAGAATGGGAGTACAGCGGACCAAGACTTACAGAGCCGAATGTGAAGGCACAGACATGGTATTCGGTGCGTGCGGAGAGGAGGAGTTAACGGCTGAACATTTGATAAAGTTCTACAAAAGGCTCCACCCTACTGTCCAAGACTACAAAGGATTGAGGTTTAGAGACAGTGAAGGCAAAAAATAGACTTTGAACGGCTAGAAATAACCAGGAAAAGGCTAACTGATAGGTGGCTACAATCGATAATTCAATCCTTCAACACATAGTGAAAGTACTTAACCTATAGCTAGGTGGCATGAGCCACCGCTCGATGTAAAGAACACAGCCGGATAGATCCCTCCATTCATGGAGGGATCTATCCGGCTGTGTTCCTCTATCTATCCGGCTGTGTTCCAGCCGGATAGATCCCTCCATTCATGGAGGGAAAAGAACGCCTTTCAACAACCTGGTGGCAAGTGATTTTGTGGTGGTTTCGTGGTTCACATGCAGTGTGTGGTCAGTAATGCAACATGCGTAGAGCATCACGCTTTTTCTATCAGTCATCGTCTTGTCACCGGTCTAGAGCTGTGCACGCAACAGTCACATATAATACCGTATTTACTCCGTTGTGATGCGAGGTTTTTTTTTTTTTCTCAGATTTTTTCTACTAAAGCAGACTCTGCGTACCGTGTACCAAAATTCCATTTTTACCGCAAAATCTGTTATGAAATCAAAACTCGAGTCACGTGCGATGGCGTAGTTGTCCGCCTCCACCACCGCTGTCTGTAACCACTATCGCAGAAATAAAAAAAAACGTAGTACCAAGAACATGGTGGGGCTCGAACCAGGGTCCACTGCGTGCCATCTCAGAATTCTACCATTGAGCCACGCCAGTATTTTCTTTCATTTTTGGTTAAGCTTTACACAGGGGGTCCTAAGATAAATATAATACAATTCGCAACAAATATAAAAAAATAACTACGGCCGTAAAGCATTACTATAACACATCACGTCCTGAAATTCCTTCATGGTCAGTAGGCCTTCTACCCTTTCTGATCCTTAAGGAACACATTCTTGTGTTCTTACTGCCTCGATAAACCTTGGGATTCTTGCTTCAAAATACTCTTTTGATGGTTTTCTGTCAGGGTCACACTGAAGTTCCGTCATTAGAGAGCGCCATATACTGTGCAAGGCAGTCATCATGATAAAATTAATAGGTAATTCATCATCATTTTCTATTCTTAGACAATTGATTCCACGAAAGTCTAACGGAAAAAAATTTAAATTGTGCTTTGTAATACATCCCAAACGTATATAGTCCTTCCCAGCAGTGCAGGAAAATGTGGTCAATAGTTCTCGCTTCGGTACAGATTAGACAGAGGCATAAAAAAACCCATGCTCCTCTGGGAAGGTTCTTACAGGAAGTGTTCCGGTGTGTACTTTAAAAAAAAACAACGTATCTGCATTTTGAGCTGCCGGCACTTTTTTTTAGCTCATTTAAGTACATTCTGACTTTTTCGTGCTGTGTATAGCGCTCTGTACATTGGGATAGGGAGCACAGTGTTACATTAACCTTTGTACATTTTTTTTTTCTTTCCAACAGACCACAAGTAGTCAGTCAAAAACAAACACAGAAAACCACACGCTGGCCACATTTTCCTTCATGTATCCTTACATAGCCCCTGTGGTAACATGAGTGCTCACAACAAACTGGGGCAACAGTATACTTAGTCTAGTTTTACACACTGTTAGCAGAAAAGGATCTCTTGTCTCGTGGAAAAAGATAAACCTATTTACTAACAGCTTGATTAACAGATGCCCGAGCCAAAGGCCTCCACACTGCACCTTTCTAAACAAATTCGTGCGACTGCACCTTCACCAGTTAGACCCCCACACAAATATTGCAAACACCCGATGTAATTTTTGCACGTTGATGCGGGAAACGTACAGCAATTGCATCACATACCATAGCTTAGACACAAAAAACCAGTTGCATGCAGTAGCCCTAGCAGACATGGACAAATCAGTTGCTTTCCACCTACTCGCTTATTCTTTGATCTTTTTTTTTTGTTTTTTCTGTCCAATAATCATCAGTACTTTTGTGCGACTTGAGCGGAACTCCAAGATATTTAACAGGCGTTTTTGTCCTAATAATGGCTGTGAAATATTCTGGGGTTGAAGGCCAATATCTATGCCAGAAGTTGAGGCATTTACTCCAGTTTTTGTGTCTTCCTGCAACTTCAGTGAAAGATTTAGAAACTTCAATTGATTCTTCAATACCTTCATAGAAAGTACTAAAAATCGCAACATCATTAGCATATGCGAGTAGTTTGACCTCTGAGGATTGTAGTCTAAGCCCACTAATGATGTCGTTCTGCAATATCGGCCAACATAATGTTTCAGTGTAGATGCAACACAACAGTGGAGTGACAAAGCAACCTTGACGCATTGAGTGCTCAATTTTAATGGAGGGGGCCCAAAGTCTTCTTGATTATTAGTCCTGTGCTACCATTTCGATTCGCCATGGCTACACCATCCATAATTACCTACAACCATTATAGTGTTACAATACTGCAAACAAAAAAGCGTGGGTGACACAATCATACGCTTTCTCTAGATCCAGCTGGAGTATGGCCACACGAGCTTGCTGATAACAGCAAATTCGAGAACAGACCGCATTTTATGAAGAAGTGTTACTATGAAACAACTTTTCATTCCACACGTTTGGGGTACATTAACGATGTATTTTATTGCTGACTGAAGTCTACCAGTCTGAATTTTCAATAATACTTTGTATTCTACGTTTTTCAGTGTCATTGGCCTCTAAGCCATCAGGTGCTTGAACTTTTTGACCTCATCTGTCTTCGAAATCAGAACGGTACTAGATTCACCCAAACACGGTGGTAATTTCTCTTTATATGTCTAATTATAAACACCTGCGCGTATAGGAGCCAATGCACTTTTAAAACACTTGTACTACTTGGCTCAAAGTTCATCTGGTCCCGGAGACTTGCCGGGACTTCTCTTATCAATCGCTCGTTCAACTTTAAATGCAGATGTAGATAATTCCAAAGCGCTTTTCACTTCCTCACTCACTTGTGGCATCCGTCCTAAATATTCTGCTTTGAATCTTTCAATGTTTACCGGTCTACACGCAAAAAGGTTCTCGAAATCTCTCGAAAAGACGCATAAAACGCTGCCGCTATCGGCTACTTCGTGACCATCCTTCTCTATTTTTTTTTATAGTGATTCTGTCGAGCAGGAAGCCCTGATTTGCGCGCTTCTCCGTTTTTTTAGGGTGTTGTCAGCCTTTGACCAACCACTTGCCGCCGCCCGCTAAAACACAATGTTGCCAGTCCTGGTTTCCACGTCAACAAGCGCCATGTTGGTTCTCACGGCAAGGCGTTCCTGCTCCACCGAACTGCACCAGCTGCATGTTGGCGCGGCTATGCAAGCTGTGGTGTGAGATGCGTTTGACTACACCGTAGACCTAGCTTCCGCTACGCACAATTCTCGCGCAAAGCGCACCTACAAGAACTTTGAAGTGTAAATGCCATGGTGTTGCGTGCCGCAATTGAAAACCATTTGGAGACTGTTCTGCTTCCCGACTTGCCCTAGAGATCGGAAACACTTGATTACGCAAGTGGAGCGACATTGCTTCTTCCTGTGCTTGCGAGGTGAGTACCCGTTGTATTGCGAGTGAATTCAGTGTATCGCTGCATATTTCGTGAAATTATTGACTTAGTCATGTGACGAAAAGCAGTTTGATCAATGTAAAAATGACAACTTGCACAGTAAAAACAGATCAGGGTTCGTTTGGCTACGGGAGGCTATGCGAGCGAAAGCTGTTTAACTTGGGTGTGCTTTTTTATCCTCGTCGTCAAGGCGCACTTCACCAATTGATTATTATAATTAGTCAAACGTGTGGTCTTGCATGCATTCACTATCTGCGTTTCATGGGTTTCCGAAGCCGTCACCGCATTCATCGCGGGAAACGCCAGGACCCCAAACCACTAACACATGCTTGCGTTTGCGTGTTTCTTTGCTGCAGATGTTCGTGTTCCGTCATTTTCACCTCGGTCGCTTAAGGAGGGCATTTGGAGAGGTAGATAGACAAGCCAACGAGCCGACGAGGGCAGGTTTAGAAACATCCACACATGATTGTGGTTCACCAAGCCCATTGCTATTTAGGTGCACTGGGAACTCTGCAAGGAGAGGACAACACTAAATCTATTTGTCAAACGATGTGTTAGCCATGCAGTCAATGACAAGGCACCGGCAGCTGTCTGCAGTTATGCATATCACAGTGAAATTAAAGCACATCCTCCGCTTGCCGGTCAATGCATGTGACAACGCAGCTTTCAGATGTGAACCATTATTAGACATTATTTATATTACGTATTCTCAAGAAAGACAAATAGTGAGAAGGAGAAATGAAATGAGCATGCCACACTAAGAATATCCAGATACTCATTAAAAGGCAGATGTGTGCGAAGCGTACTTGGTGGGCATTCTTCCGTAGTATTCTGGCAGTCACATTAGGTTGTTGTAAAGCTGAAAACACTGGAGTCTGTCTTTTTCCTTAGAGCTGTTGTTGTGGCAAGCGGCTGCTAAAAAACAGTTATCTGCCATTTGTATGCCTGGTATCTAAAATGTTTACGTGGGGAGGGGGGAGTCGAGCTGAAGATGATGATGATGATGATCAACTCGCACGTTATTTTACACTAGGTCAAGGTAGTCAAGGCTAAAAAGATGCCTTTTCCGGGAGCATGGATTAACCAACTGTTTATTTGATGTTTATTTGATGTTCTGCGCGAGAAAACCGGTGAATGGTATTCTGGAGGCCCTGCGTTAGAGTGCCTCAATGCGTGCAGCGGAGGCGAACGGGTGCATCGAGGCACGTGAGATATGAGCGTTAGCTGGCAGTTATCTTAGAAAACGAAGCGCAAGGCGCGCGCACCTGTCTCGGAGGCGATAAGGCGTGTAAAGCAAGGCGACGGGTAGATGCCACCATCGTGTCATTTTAGCAAAGCGTTGAAAACACTTGCCTTTTCTTGCATAGCGTTGCATTTTCACTTTAGCGTGATAAACGTTACGGCCCTTATAATTACTTATGTATGCCTTCTCTAGAATTAAAGTGTATTAGAAGGGGAAGTGTGCCGTGTGCGGCACATTTCAATGGAGGCGAGGGGCCTCCCGCAGCGATCAAGCAGGCTGAGTACAGCTTGGAGGCACTAGGGGACACGGCGAGCCAGAGAAGCTCGTGCGTCCACACATGTTGCGCTGTACATTTGGCTGTTAACGCGTGACCAGTTCCTCGTTGCCAATATTTTTTGCATTAAATAACTCCGCTCCTCACCAGATTTTGCTTAACGTGAGTGAAAAAATCATGGTGGTGTTTGCGCTTGTAACTGGAATGAGAGAAAATGGCTGGGAGACCGTGGGACAAGCGTGACGGCTTTTGCTTTGTGCCAAATTCTAACAGCGGCTACCGCTCATGTAAAGAAGCGCACTCCTTATTTCGGGAGCCGTCGAAGCTGACCGCCGGAAATAATCGTCGCGGAGCATCGAGAAACATGATCGAGTCCTCGAGAAGAGCAGCGCTGTTTGTGAGCGACACTTCAAAGCAAGGTTTATACAGCAAATTTTCAAAACGACTATCGCTGGTAAGGTTATTGAGATCCCCAGACACTTGCCACTCTTATCAAAAGATGTCATTCCTACAATTTTCCCTGATGCTTCCAAGTACCTTTCAAAATCGCTGCCGAAAAAACAGAAGGATTGTCGCAACCTTAGCTATGAGATTCTCCCCATACCGCGTCCCGCCGCGGTGGTCTAGTGGCTAAGGTACTCGGCTGCTGACCCGCACGTCGCGGGTTCGGTTCCCGGCTGCGGCGGCTGCATTTCCGATGGAGGCGGAAATGTTGTAGGCCCGTGTACTCAGATTTGGGTGCAGGTTAAAGAACCCCAGGTGGTCAAAATTTCCAGAGCCCTCCACTACGGCGTCTCTCATAATCAAAATGGTGGTTTTGGGATGTTAAACCCCACAAATCAATCAATCTCCCCATACCGAAACGAAGACGTGAAAGCAACATGTTGTCAGAAGTTGAGTCGAACGACCTTGATCAAGGCAGTTCAGTCGATGGTGTTCCTGAACAGGAATTCCAAAGAATGTCGAATGATGTTGGCCGAGATGGTACCGCTGATAAAGCTCGTGACCAACAATTTCAATGGCTGTCATTTTCAAAACTCGCAATTCCAAATGAGGGGTCGGAAATTTTCCTGCGTTGTGTTGGGGACTGATTTCTTTATGCCGAGTTGTAAGCCGGCGCTGTTGAACATAGCAAGGTAGTATTGAAAAAACACATTCAGATTAAGAAGCAAGCTGCTGAAAGTGCTGCAACCACCGGAATTCTCATAAGAGGAAAGAAGAGGCGCCAAGAAGAACTCGTAGCACGACAATAGTCAAGGTTGTGAGCAAATAGGCTTTGTGTCCCGGCGATGTGAGCAAATAGGCTTTGTGACAGCTGCACTACACCATATTTTCTTGTAACAAAATGATTGGGGGAAGGGTAGTTTGTGATTTGATGTATTGCAGGAGGTTTGCCTTTTTTCGGCGAAACCCCCTGCAGTTCCATTGCCATACGCAAAGTTCAGTGTGGTTACAAGGAGCCGTTTTCTCTAGGTTGATTTGGCCTTGGTTGAGCAAGCTCTGGATGATTAGCGTGTACCGTGTCGATTCACTGCGTGACTCTATCTAGGATTTGTTGCATCGGTAACATGGCTTGTCGTATTGAGGCCACCGATTCATGTAGCTTCTGCAAGGGAGCTGTGGAGAAGGTAATAAAATTGTCGAGTTTTTCCTCGAGTTTGGCTACTTTTCTTCAACTTTGTCAACCTTTTCTAGTTTCGCTTCGGCTTGGTCTACTCGTTCATCGAATCACAATGTGTGAGTCGAGACTTTTCTTTTTTGCGCAGCTGGTTGGCGAGCTGCCTAGCTATATGGGTGGTTGAGAGAGGAGCTGGTGGTGATGAGATAAGTGTAGGGGTGAAAGATTAGGCGGGGAGTTGTGGGGAGGTAGATGGCTGTTTGTTTATATATAAACATTCTGGAAGAAATCTAAAGAGGATCAACTGCTACTATAGTGCTTCATAAAGAAAGCAACAGAATACCAATCAAGAAGGGTGTAAGGCAGGAGGACATTATCTCCCCAATGCTATTTACCGCGTGCGTACAGGAGGTTTTCAGAAGCCTAGAATGGGAACAGTTAGGGATAAGAGTTAATGGAGAGTACCTTAGTAACCTGCGCTTCGCCGATGACATTGCATTGCTGAGTAACTCAGGGGACGAAATGCAACTCATGATTACAGAGTTAGACAAGGAGAGCAGAAAGGTGGGTCTTAAAATGAATCTGCAGACAACGAAAGTAATGTACAACAACCTCGGAAAAGAGCAGCGCTTCGAGATAGGTAATAGTGCACTTAAAGTTGTAAAAGACTATGTCTACTTAGGGCAGGTAATAACCGCGGAGCCGAACAACGAGATTTAAGTAACTAGAAGAATAAGAATGGGGTGGAGCACATTTGGCAAGCACTCTCAAATATGACAGATATATTGCCACTATCCCTCAAGACAAAGGTATATAACAGCTGTATCTTGCCGGTACTTAGTTATGGAGCAGAAAACTGGAGACTTACAAAGAGGGTTCAGCTTAAATTGAGGATGACGCGAGCGAGCAATGGAAAGGAAAATGGTAGGTGTAACCTTAAGAGACAAGAAGAGAGCAGAGTGGATTAGGGAACAAACGGGGGTTAAGGATATCATAGCTGAAACCAAGAAGAAGAAATGGACATGGGCCGGGCATGTAGCGCGTAGACAGGATAACCGCTGGTCGTTAAGGGTAACTAACTAAATTCCCAGAGAAGGCAAGAGGGTTAGGGGGAGACAGAAGATTAGGTGGGCAGATGAGATTAAGAAGTTTGCAGGTATACACTGGCAGCAGCAAGCACAGGACCGGGTTAACTGGCGGAGCATGGGAGAGGCCTTTGTCCTGCAGTGGACGTAGTCAGGCTAATGATGATGATGATGATGATAATATTGATGATGGTGGTGGTTGTTTGAAGGACTGAAGCTCTAGGTGTGGTTTTGCATTTTCTGCCCTCAAATGAGCCATCTCATCCTGCAATAGCTTGAGCTGCTTTAGAATGGAGCTCTCAGGGGAAGCTACATCAGCCCAGCTCACCTCGTGTCCAGGGCCCGTCCGAGGGCTGGGGTCTTGATGAATGCTTTTGTGGCGGCTTCGGCGGCGGCTGCGGCTTTTTTGACTTCGCCGTCTTGTGATACTGGGTGAGCGTCCTCTAAGGGCGTTCTTGAAAGATGTGCTTGGGTCGAGGAATGGAGCTGCATCTTGCTGGAAAGTTGAGGGTGCGTGCTTTGGTTTGGACTTGTAGAGCTGTGGGCACTGGGGCGAGCCGGTGGAGTGGTCACTGTTGCACACCACACACTTGGGTTCACATTCGTGATCAAGGAGTGGGTTCAGAATGCCACATATTGGACATAAAGTCTGAGGGGTGCCTTGGCATACGTCTGGTCTGTGGCCAAGTTTGCGGTAGAGATTACAGGCTTCAGTCTTATGACGATAGGGTACGCATCTGGTGATGCCACCCTGATAACTTATGTAGAAAGGCACGTGCGTACCTCTGAAGGGGACCAAAATGGACGTTGTGGAACCCATTCGACGTCCAGTCAGAATGAGGCCTAGTCTGTCATAGTCCAATAGATTTGACTAGACGGTATCGGATGAGTGTTTCATAGGAATATTACGGATGACCCCTCGGCAGGTATTCGATGAATCGGTAATGTGGGGGACAACTTCAAAGCTGCGCTCGTCCATCTTCATGGATATGATACGGTGGTATGCTTCGGTGCGTTCCGAGTCCGGTGTGCTTATGAGCAGAATGTTGATTACAGAGTTGATGCGGTATTGGTCATGTAGGAAGCTTGTGAGTGCTGCTGCTTTTAGGACGGAATGTATAAGCTTCGGAAGTGGAGTGTCAGCACAGCTGAGGCCTCCACGTATTCGTAGGACTATTTTGTAGTCGTCCACTGGAAGTGGAGGGGGTCTGGGGGCACTGCGACGAGTCGATGGGTGAGCTTTCTGTGACTCTTCTTGCGAAGTGTTGATGGCAGGCGTCGATTTCTTCGTGGATGAAGCGGGCTTTCTGGCCCTGGCATACACTTGACGCCAGCTGGCTTCATCATCGTCGAGAGCTTCGGGGGAGGGAAGCTCCTCTTCATCTGCTTCGTGGATGACCATGTTGGTAGGCCTAGCTGGTAGGCCCGCAGAGGTAGTCGTACTCTGCAAAAAAGCCAATCTTCGTGGACGCGAAATGCGAAGCACTCACCTAAAATCACTTCAAATTATGTGGTCGATTCCGTAGAAAGCTTCACATTCATTCAAGTTGCCCTTGAATGACTTAAGCAGTCAGAAACAGGAGTTTTGCAGGAGTACTTGCAAAACGTGGCCGCTCCCGGTGGCGTCTATGGCGCGTCTCTAGCGCAAAATGCGCTCATCGGCGTCTGCCATGCGCAATCCTCGTCCCACAATATGACGTCAGCTGCAGAATTGAAGTTAGCGCTGATTGCGGGTGGCAAAGACGCCGACGGGTGTCCCACTTGCACGCACTTTGAAGTACCGACGAGTTCCGTGTTCCTCGATAAGCAAAGCAGTAATCATGCTGACGCCACCTAGTTAGTGCGTCTGGACGCCGGTGGTTTCGCATTTTCGTTTTAGAGCGAGCGTTTCATGATTCTTTTAGGACCACGTAGTGGGTTCATTGCAAATTTGAAAACTGTTCATGCATTAAGTGTTTCAAATACGCACTAGGAACAGCATCTTGCTGTAGCGTTCAACTCCTGAAGGCGAAGCTTTAGGGTCACCCAAGTTTTACTGATACACTTTGAAGCCAACAACACCGGAATTTAGCGAGACAGGAAGAAGTTAGGAGATTAACCTAATGGCCTCCCTTAGGTCCTTTAGTGAAGCACATACAGATTTGATACCTAAGACAGAACACTCGGAGAAGTTAAAATTAGTTTCTTCGTATAGGCCGATATCACTAACTAATTGTGATTACAAAGTTTTAATGAAAGTACTAGCACGGTGACTTCAAGGGGTAATCAAAGAATTGGTAGGGCCTCACCAAACATGCGGAATTATGGGACGCTCCATTGTGGCCAATATACACAAGATGCGCTGCGTGCTTGAGTGTAGCGATGCCAATCAAGTATGGGTTGTCCTTCTGCAGAATCATCTCGAGAAAGCTTTTAATTGTGTTTCCAACAACCTTCTGCTTGCCATTCTTGACCATGTCAAGGTTGGTTTTGTAATCAGAGATGGAGTATCTATGCCATACCGGAACTGCACGACCCGACTGGTAATCAATAAGACGCTAGGAGATACAATTAACATAAAGCGTTCTGTCCGCCAGGGCTGTCCGCTGAGACCCCTACTTTTCAGTTTATATATGGAATCGTTGTGCTTAGCAATAACTCAAAACAGTTGCATTCGTGGCTTTAGATTACAAGAATCCGAAGTCAAAATTTTGGCATATGCCGACGATGTGGCTGTTTGTTGTATCGATCAAGATAGTGTTACCACTACCATCAGTGTGGTTAAAAGGTTCGGCAATGCAACTGGCAGTCTAGTAAACTGGGGAAAGTGTCTGGGATTCTGGCATGGAGAGTGGTCGTCAAAACCAGACTTTTTTGCCAATGTTAAATGGGTGACCACACCTGTGAAGTAACTGGGGGTGCCACAGGAATTTTATAAAGATAATGAGAACTACTGGCAAGAACAAGCGAAAGAAATCCGGACGAAAGCTTATAGATGCAACGGTAATCATCTGTCAGTGTTTGCTAGGGCGACTGTCTGTAATCTTTTCTCTGCCTCAAAACTTCGGTATATGATGCAAGTATTGCATTGTTTAAGGGCAAACATGCAGAAGTTCCATCGCATCTTCGCAGTGTTCGTGTGGGCTTCGAACTGGGAGAGATGCAGTCGAACTAATATGTTTAGAAAAGTGAAACACGGAGGGCGTGGTTTAACACATCTTTTCATATGCCAAGTCGTAAATAGGTTCTTTTTTTTTTTCGCTACACAAGGGACCCTTTCTTACGTACAGTGTGCCAAATGAGACTGATGCGGGCTTTACCTGGATATGTGGTTAGCGCGAATGACATGACCGGTGCAGTGCGCGGTATCTTAAAGAGGTTATTCTAAGTGTACGGTTTTTATCTGTTGAATTTTCCAACGAATATTTGTTTTCAGTGACTCGAAAGAAGTTGTACAAAGATGTATGCGATGTTGTTTTACCTGAACCGCTGTACCGTGCCATGTACGCTGGAGGTGAAGGGGAAAATGTGCTTGAACGAGTGAAGAGAATGCAAGTGGCTCCTGCCGCGAAGTCTTTCTTTTTCAAGCTGCACACAGGTACATTATCAGTCAGGACATTTCAAGTGGACCATGGTTTTTACTTACCTTGGGGGACAAATTGCCTTATCTGTAAAAAACCGGAAACTATTGACCATGTTTTCTTACATTGTTGGGAGGGAGTATATTTTTGGGATGTACTTCAAAGGACGTTACAGAAAGAATGACCTCTAAATTCATATGGTAGAAAATTTCTGCCAATAGTGGACGAAAAGGGAATGCCTTTTGATTTAATTATGCTATGTGGACTTCACTGTTTATGGCGGGCCCGTATGGCAGGTTTCTATCGCGATCAGGATGGACGGCCTGCACGAATGTATTTCCGTGAATGTATGGCCAAGTATGTTGAACTGCAGAAAACTCAGGAGATTTTACCTGAGTGGTTGTCGAGGGTGGAGCCCTTGGCAGCACTTAGGGAATTTTAATTTCTGTCGGACTGTTACTGTTCGTTTTTGTTCTGCTTGTGGTTTGATGTATGCGCCTATAAACAGGCAATAAAGCAAAAAAAGGAAGAAGTTAGGAGAAAACAAACGCGCGAGATCAGGGCACTAAGCTCGCGAGGTCAAAGGTTCATAACGACGCCGCTTTTTCTTTTTTTTGCTTTTTAATAAAAATGGTGACTTTCAAACAGTTCAGAAAAGGCGAGGTGAGCTACGAGTCATGTGACGCTTAGAGATGATAGGCTGTCAGGTGGTATTCTACAGTGCTAAGAAAGTGCATCAGAACCCCTCACTTGGAGATAGCGTCGCAGCCTAGCATGCGATGAGGAAATTCGGTTTGAACGCAGATGCCGAACTATTCCCAATCGTATATTTAGTTAAAACGCGTGATAAAGGAATCGTTAAAATATTTATGGACCTTCTCCCCGAAGGGAATCACGATGGGATTCGAAGCAGCAGTGGTGCGCACGGCGATGACCCGGTTGAAACGGGCATCGACAGAACTAATATTTACTAGAGTAAACCTTTGTTCGAAAAGCAATGACACGCGAGGTGGTTTGGGTTTTGTGTGAGCTTCATCGCAGATAAAGACTGTTTGTTCAACGTGCGATCGAACGTTGCGAGCAGTAGAGAGGGTGAAGCGAAAGAGTTGATACGCACCGAGCGCGAAGGGTTGGGAGAGAGTGACGTCAACGCGCACGCACTGCGAGGGAAGGCGTGACATACTTGGCACCACGCCAACACCTGCGGATAGGGGAGTGCGGTGGGGAAGGGGGAACATCATTACACAGGCTAGTCAAAGAGGTGCTTCACATCTAAAAGAGGTTTGGGGTGCTGCCCTGCTGGTGACCAGCTGGCGGTAATGCACTTTTATTATTTTTATTTATTTTATTTTCAATACTGCCAGTCTCACTTGGAGACCAAAGCAGGTGGGCATACAGATAACAACGTGAGTGCAACAGAATACACGCAGTGCACAGTACAATGGCATGTCATACAAAGAAGTGTTCTCTCTAATACAACATTAGTATATACAACGGAAGAATCAAGGTTAATACAATCCAATGGAACACAAAGAAGCCATTAAAAAAAGAATTTGCATGAATATGAAACCTTTTCCTTTCCCTTTTCATGGTTGGGGCTTATTTCCTATCGCGTCACAAAATATTGATGATGATTCTATGGCAGCTACTGTTGGGTCGAGGTTGTTCCACTCCCTAACTGCTGTAGGAAAAAATGAGTATTTAAACGTGTTGGAGTTGCAAAAGTATTCACTTCCTTCCCTGGGCAAGATTACTCACCCTGGAGCAATACTTAGCCGCTACCTTCTTTATGAAAATACCAATTACTTCTTGACTCTCAGTCCCTATCAGCAGCGAAGCAACTGTCTAAGGCGGTGGTCAGTCCTGCGACGCCACGGAAGGGGCCAAAAATCTCTGGGTTTGTACAGGGCGCCATTGGAATCTGAACGTAGCTACGTTCAACGTTACGACGCTATCTAGTGAGGCTTGTCTAGCTGTGCTATTTTAGGCATTTGGGGGGTGTCAAATGGGATATAATAGGGTTCAGCACAGTTACAAAGGCCAGTGTGGCTTATACAGTGCTGAAGAACGCACATGTCCTATACCATAGATTATTTGACGGGAGTGATTCAGGGGTGGGGTTTTTTTATGCACAAGATTATCCCTGTCAACATAGAGGAATACTATAGCATCAGTGAGAGGGTGGCAAGTATCATAATTATTTTATCAAGAGGTTTATCAAGCGCCAACATCGAGCTATAATGATAATTTAGTTGAACGCTTCTATGAAGACGCAGAGTCAGACAACGATAAGCTAAAGACACAGTATACTAATTCGATGGGCAACTTTTCTTTTTATATTTTTATTTTTCACGTACTGCAGCCTCAATGAGGCTATTGCAGGAGTGGAAAAGAACAAAAACCGAAACCAATGAACATTCATGAGCAGGCCTCGAAAAATTCTTGAAGTGATAGCAAACGAACCCTTCCAGGCTGCATATTCCAGGCTTCCATAGTTGAAGGGAAGAAGCTGCATTTGAACATGCCAGTGTGGGTGAAAAAAATTTGGCAGATTCCACGCACAGTATGAATCGATGATATGCGATGTACGAAAAAAGGAAGGTTGATAAGTCACTCTAAAATCAGCACAACGTTACAGGGCGGACGTAAAATATGCCGCAGATGACTTCCTTCTCATGATTATAATGCTTGGACGGGTCATTTACCTTCGTCATCTGTTTACATATGTGGAGCTAGTGAAACGGCAGCGAGCACGCTATGAACGTGGTAGGTTGTCATGTTTTTACATAACACGCGTGTCAGTATTATATGTTTGCACCTATCATATATTTCGTCATCTATTGACGTCACATAACACCAAATTTGGTATACGTGGAGCTAGCGAAACGGCCGCGATCGCATCCTGAAGGGCCCAATATACTGCAATGTAGCGTTGACGTGCGCGCATGCAGGGCACAGCGACGCTACGCTTGCGAAACGCCAGCAGTCTATATATATTCTGACGCCAGGCACGACCTGCGCGACCAGCGTCTGTCGGCGCGGCCCGACGGCAACCGGTGAAAATGCGACATGCTGCATTTCGCGCTGATGTGTTACCCACGCAAAACTGCGTCTCCCTCTTTTCGTGACGGAGGGATGCTGGACTCGCTGAAACGCGCATGCGCCAAAGCAATGCAGCGCGGCGTGCGCCTGTAAGGCAGGACCAGCTCCTGCCGTGGAAACTCCTGCGTGACGCGACGAAATCAATGCCAGCGAGCATGCGCACCGCGTCACGTGAAAATGTATTGGCACCGTCACTGTGCAATATAGTCATGTTCGCACATGACACGCATATCATAATTATCATGCTTGCACCAGTCACATACCTTTGTCATTCATTGGCGTCACGTAATACCAAATTTGGCATATGCGCAGCAATAGTGAAACGGCCGTGAGTGCATCATCAATGTGGCAAGTAGTCATGTTGTTACATGACACGCATGTCGTGATTATCATGCTTGGATGTGTCACTTACCTACGTCGTTCATTCGATAGATAGATATGTGGGGTTTAACGTCCGAAAATCACCATATGAATATGAGAGACGCCGTAGTGGAGGGCTTCGGAGATTTCGACTACCTGGGGTTCTTTAACGTGCGCCCAAATCTGAACACACGGGCCTACAACATTTCCGCCTCCATCGGAAATGCAGCCGCCGCAGCTGGGATTTGAACCCGTGACCTGCGGGTCAGCAGCCGAGTACCTTTGCCACTAGACCACCGCGACGGGGCACGTCGTCCATTCGCGTCACGTAATACCAAATTTGGTACATCATACATGTGAAGCTAGCGGAAAGGCCGCGAGCGCATCATGAGTGTAGCATGTAGTCATTTTGTTGAATGACATGCATCTCATGATTATGATGTTTGCACCAGTCACTTACCTTCGTCATCCATTCGCGTCGCGTAATACCGAATTCGGTATATGTGAAGCTAGCGAGACGGCCGCGAGCGCATCACGAGCGTGGAACGTAGTCATGCTCTTGATAAAACGCATCTCATGATTATCATGTTTGCACTAGCCGTATACTTTCACCATGCATTCACGTCTCGTAACACCAAATTCGGTTTATGTGAAGCTAGTGAAACGACTGTGACGTTGCAATAAGCGTGGCTTGTTGTGATGGCTCATGACTTACCTGACATGCATGTCATGAATTCCATGTTTGGGTCTCTCATTTGTGTTCGCCATCCAGTCATGTCATAATATGCCAATTTCGTAACATGTCAGGTGAACGAAACCACCGCAAGAGCTCTAAGACCATGAATTGTAAATCGTGACATTCATGACATACATGTCATGATATTCATGTTATGACTAGTCAGTTATGCTCGTCATGCAGACATGTCATGCAATACTAAATTCCTTATTGATACCATTAACAAAATGGCACGAGAGATAAAAGTCGTAAGCAGCTAGATAGATAGATAGATAGATAGATAGATAGATAGATAGATAGATAGATAGATAGATAGATAGATAGATAGATAGATAGATAGATAGATAGATAGATAGATAGATAGATAGATAGATAGATAGATAGATAGATAGATAGATAGATAGATAGATAGATAGATAGATAGATAGAGAGATAGATACGCTCAATGTCGCCAAAGTTAGCTAAGAAATGCTTCGCATTTCAAAGTTGCTATGTTAAGGGCATGTTCACTCTTCGTAGACAAAGTACTGGAAATTTTGAGATATGATTGAGATATAGAGTGCTGAAGCGAAAAGAATGGGTTAAGCTGTGCAAAAGTTTTAGGCATTCAACATGGCGACGCTTCGCAAGTGAAGTGAGAGCTAGCTGTGGAAGGAAATTTCTTGTAGAAAAATGCCTGCCATATGTCTTGCATATAAAGCGCAAAGCTTTTTCTTAACAGATTGAAGTTTGTTGATGTCACATTTCTTATGGGGGTTCCAAACCACACTACCATATTCAAGCATGGGGTGAATAAGAGTTCTGTAGGTAAGTAGATTGGTTTCCTGTGGAGCAAGATGGAGCACTCGATGTAAATAGCCTAAACTCTTAAGGGCTTTGTTACATGTGAAATCAGCATGTCTAGACCGTGATCAATTATCTGTCATAAGAATAGCAATATACTTATATTCGGACACCATACACAGACTAACATTGGTAAAACCATAGTCAAAAGTCAACGAGCATGAACATCTGGTAAATGACGTAATGACTGTCTTGGAGAAGTTAACATTTATTTGCCCTGATTTGGTGCTGCTACAAAAATCGGAAAGTAAATTGTTGAGAATGGCATGATCTGGTGGCGATTTAACAGCATGATAGAGGACGCAGTCATCTGCGAAAAGGCGTATTTTCACAGAAGTGTGCAAAGAACGTCATTTATGTAAAGTAGGAATAAGATAGGTCCTAACGCAGAACCTTGGGGAACTCCTGATGTAACCGGCATCGAAGGCGAGTTAGTAGAACTGAAGCACACATATTGTGAACGCTGCAAAAGAAAGTCGGATATCCAGCCAACTAATGATGCATTCTTCAGTATGACAAACAATTTGCCAAAGTACGCAGAAACAAGCCGGAGACCATGCATAGGAGGAAATGGCATCGGCTCTAGAAATGTCAGAGGGGAGTCAATAGTAGAGATCAGATATCGAAAGAGTTTAGAGATTTTGAATGCCTTCTTCAGAAAACGGGCTAACCATAAGTGGTCGTGGAGAAGTCCTAATTGCCAAACTAGAAGTGAAATAGGCATCATTATGTGTGCACACCCAGGCATTCTACAGGGTGTAGAAGTAGTTGGCAAGATCCGATGCAGTGACCATAGAGTAGAAAGAGCTCGTATCCTCCCATATTCAAAAAAGAAAATGTGTAAACACATACACAAGAAGGCAAATATTGAGCTAGCGGTGAGAGTGAAAATACAGGAATTCACAGCTTCGCTTCAGAATATAGTAAAGGCTCTAATCGTGGTAACCGACGTTAGCGTTGACACAATGTGTGACAATTTTAGTATCACCAAAAAGTTTGAAGTTGAAGTCAGAGGTACTGTCACTATACAGGAAACAGGCAATTTATCTCAGGAGATGAAAACTCTTCTTAAGAGACGACAAACCATGAAAGCCTTAAATACAACCGATAAAAGAGAGCTAATTGATCTTTCGAAGCTAATCAATAGGCGTAAGGTAGCTGATATCGGGAGGCATAACATACCGAGAATTGGGCAGGCTGTAAAAAAGCATCAGAATCCTAAAAGCTCCGAACGCAGACTTATGCATA
This sequence comes from Rhipicephalus microplus, assembly GCF_043290135.1. Classification (NCBI taxonomy): domain Eukaryota; kingdom Metazoa; phylum Arthropoda; class Arachnida; order Ixodida; family Ixodidae; genus Rhipicephalus; species Rhipicephalus microplus. The sequence continues at coordinate 41,525,872 of NC_134701.1, forward strand.
GGCGAAAATTAGATGCATGCATTGAGGAACAAAGAAGGCAATGTCATAACCAATATAGATAGGACAGTCGAGGGGGCGGAGGAGTTCTACTGAGAGCTGTACAGAAGCCCAAAGAACAAGGATGATATTGTGAGAATCAGTATTAGTCCAGAGGAATTCGACATACTACCAGTAACGACGCGGGAATTTAGGAAAACCCTACAAGAAATGCAAAGAGGCAAAGCCACTGGTGAGGATGAGGTAACAACAGACCTCCTGAGACATGGTGAAAAAATTTTGTTAGAAAATATAGCCACCTCATATACGAAGCGTCTCTTGGCGGTAAAGGTAGCGGAATCTTGGAAGAACGCCAACATTATCTTAATTCATAAGAATGGAGGCGTCAAGAACAAGAAAAGTTACAGGCCCATCAGCTTACTGTCCAATCTCTACAAACTATTTATAAAAATATTACCTAATAGAATTACGGTGACATTAGAGTTCAATCAACCAAAGAACCAAGCAGGATTTTGCACTGGCTACTTCACGATGACCATAATATTGTCACGAGGTTGTGATACACGCAGCACTTGAGAGGAAGCACGCAGGAGTCAGGGCGGTGTCAGGCGAACTGTTTATTGGGCGAACTTGTGCCCAGCAAAACAGGGCCAAACACAACTCACAGCAACAGCGGCGTGAACAGTCGTCGGCCGACGGAAAAAAAAAAGACCCCCAGTGGCGCACTGCGCCGGCTTTTTATACACGCGTCGTAACGCGTTCCAAAGTGGCATACAAGATAAACGCGGCCTGCGTTGCGCTTAACAGAAAGTGATAGCGTCTTCCTTCGCAAACGAAAAGAACCGCACGTGTCAGTTTTTTATACACGCGTCGTAACGCGTTCCAGAGTGGCATACAAGATAAACGCGGCCTGCGTTGCGCTTAACAGAAAGTGATAGCGTCTTCCTTCGTAAACCAAAAGAACCGCACGTGTCACTACCCCCCTCTGAAAAAGCATCGTCCCGATGCTAAAGACAGAACATAAGAGAGAGTACACGCAATAAATTACATTAACAATGCGTCACAGCTAATCAGCGCGCGTAATAAGGTTTAAGTCGCACCACGTGTACGACTTCGGGTCGTGCACGGCGTCGTTGGGATGACGTTAAGCCATCGAGCACGACCTCATAGTCCAGTTCACCACGACGTCGGACTACCTTGTAAGGTCCAAAGTAGCGTCGCAGGAGCTTCTCAGACAATCCCAGTCGTCGTATCGGCGTCCAGACCCAGACAAGGTCACCTGGTTGGTATTCGGTGTGGTGTCGTCGAAGGTTGTAGTGGCGCCTGTCGACCGTCTGTTGGCTCTTGATACGCAGGCGGGCTAGCTGTCGAGCTTCTTCAGCGCGATCCAGGTAGCTGGCGACGTCGAGGTCTTCTTCGTCGGTGCCGACCGGTAGCATGGCGTCAAGCGTCGTTGTTGGGCTCCGTCCGTAGACGAGCTTGTATGGAGCAAACTGCGTCGTTTCCTGCACGGCCGTGTTGTACGCGAAGGTTACATACGGGAGTATGGCGTCCCACGTCTTGTGCTCGACATCCACGTACATGGCCAGCATGTCGGCGATGGTCTTATTTGGACGCTCGGTGAGGCCATTCGTCTGTGGGTGGTACGCGGTGGTTCGGCGGTGGCTTGTCTGACTGTACCTCAAGATCGCTTGCGTTAGGTCAGCCGTAAAGGCCGTACCTCTGTCGGTGATGAGGACCTCGGGGGCTCCGTGGCGGAGGACGATGTTCTCAATGAAAAACATGGCGACCTCGGCGGCAGTGCCCTTGGGCAAGGCCCTTGTTTCGGCATAGCGGGTGAGGTAGTCAGTCGCTACGACAATCCATTTGTTGCCAGAAGTTGACGTCGGGAACGGCCCCAGTAAGTCCATGCCGATTTGTTGGAATGGCCGTTGAGGTGGTTCGACGGGTTGCAGAAGTCCGGCTGGCCTAGTTGTCGGCGTCTTGCGTCGCTGACAGTCTCTGCATGTTTTTACGTAGTGGGCGACGTCGGCAGCGAGGCGAGGCCAATAGTACTTCTCTTGTATTCGTGACAGTGTGCGGGAAACACCAAGATGTCCGGCTGTCGGGTCGTCGTGTAATGCTTTCAGAACCTCTGGACGTAACGCTGAAGGTACCACGAGGAGGTGGTCGGCGCGGAGCGGCGAGAAGTTTTTCTTCAGGAGGACGTTGTTTCGCAGGAAAAACGAAGCCAGTCCTCGGCGGAATACTTTCGGCACGTCGGCGGTCTTGCCTTGCAGGTAGTCCATGAGGATCTTGAGCTCCGGGTCAGCTCGTTGGCGTTCCGCGTAGTCGTCGGTACTTATGGGTCCCAGGAAAGAGTCGTCGTCCTGGTCATCCTGGGGCGGCGGATCGACAGGGGCGCGAGACAAGCAGTCGGCGTCGGAGTGCTTTCGTCCGCTCTTGTAGGCGACGGTGATGTCAAATTCTTGTAGTCTGAGACTCCACCGTGCGAGGCGCCCTGATGGATCCTTCAAGTTAGCTAGCCAACACAAGGCGTGGTGGTCACTCACGACTTTGAAAGGCCTGCCGTACAGGTAGGGGCGGAACTTTGATGTAGCCCAGATGATGGCAAGGCATTCCTTTTCTGTCGTGGAATAATTGGCTTCTGCCTTCGAAAGTGACCGGCTAGCGTAACTGATGACCCTTTCAAGTCCGTCGGTCCTCTGCACGATCACGGCGCCGAGCCCTGTGCTGCTTGCGTCCGTGTGAATTTCGGTGTCAGCTTCTTCGTCGAAGTGCGCCAGTATTGGCGGCGTTTGCAGGCGTCGCTTTAATTCTTGAAATGCCTCGACTTGCGGCGTTTCCCATTTGAAGTCGACGTCGGCCTTCGTGAGGTACGTCAGTGGCTCGGCGATCCGCGAAAAGTTCTTCACGAAGCGCCTGTAATAAGCGCAGAGGCCAAGAAATCGGCGTACTGCTTTCTTGTCGGTGGGTGCAGGAAAGTCGGCGATCGCAGCTGTTTTCTGTGGATCAGGGAGCACTCCCGACTTGCTGATAACGTGGCCAAGGAACAATAGTTCCTCGTAGGCGAAGCGGCACTTTTCTGGCTTCAGGGTAAGTCACGAGGCTTTGATTACCCGAAGAACAGCTTCAAGGCGCCGGAGGTGCTCGTCGAAGTTCGAAGAAAATACGACTACGTCGTCCAAGTAGACGAGGCAAGTCTGCCACTTCAAGCCTGCGAGTACTGTGTCCATAACCCGTTGGAACGTCGCAGGCGCCGAGCAAAGACCAAAGGGCATGACCTTAAACTCGAATAGGCCGTCTGGTGTTATGAAGGCAGTCTTCTCTCGGTCTCTCTCGTCTACTTCGATTTGCCAGTAGCCGGCCGACGACTGTTCACGCCGCTGTTGCTTTGAGTTGTGTTTGGCCCTGTTTTGCTGGGCACAAGTCTTGTCCTTGTCGGGGAGCGGCAGGTATTCGGGCGGTAGTCCTTGTTGTCTTCGGCTCACTCGAACGACCGGGTCGGCGTCGTCCTCTTGGCGGCTTGGGCTTGGCTCACGGCTGGACGGGGGCGTACGGTACATGGACAGAGAAGCACCTCCACCAGATGTCACGAGGTTGTGATACACGCAGCACTTGAGAGGAAGCACGCAGGAGTCAGGGCGGTGTCAGGCGAACTGTTTATTGGGCGAACTTGTGCCCAGCAAAACAGGGCCAAACACAACTCACAGCAACAGCGGCGTGAACAGTCGTCGGCCGGCAGAAAAAAAAAAGACCCCCAGTGGCGCACTGCGCCGGCTTTTTATACACGCGTCGTAACGCGTTCCAAAGTGGCATACAAGATAAACGCGGCCTGCGTTGCGCTTAACAGAAAGTGATAGCGTCTTCCTTCGCAAACGAAAAGAACCGCACGTGTCAGTTTTTTATACACGCGTCGTAACGCGTTCGAGAGTGGCATACAAGATAAACGCGGCCTGCGTTGCGCTTAACAGAAAGTGATAGCGTCTTCCTTCGTAAACCAAAAGAACCGCACGTGTCAATATTATGGATCAGGTAATTCAGTATTGCTCGGAATACAAGCAATCCTTATACATGCATAGCCTTCATAGATTACGAGAAGGCGTTTGACTCAGTCGAGACATCAGCAGTAATGCAGGCACCAAGGAATCAGGGCATTGAAGAACTCTACACAAATATACTGAAAAAAAATCTACAGTGGATCCACAGCCACCATAGTTCTCATTAAATAAAGCGACATGATATAAATAAAGAAGAGTGATTACAGCAAGTTCTTAGGGCCGTAGATTGGGAAGAGTTTGGGATAAAAGTTGATGGCGAGTATCTTAGTAAACTAAAATTCGCTGATGTATTGCATTGATGACTAACTCGGGGTACAAAATACAGCTCACAATCACTAAACTGGACACTGAAAGCAGTAGAAAAGATCTAAAAATAATACGCAGAAAACTAAAGCAATGTGCAAGAGACTCGGCAGAAACCAGCGCATCGTGATAGGCGGAGAGACGCTGGAAGTTGTAAAGGACTATGTCTCTTTCGGATAGGTCTTAACCGCAAAACTGAAATACGAGAGGAAAATAACTCGGAGATTAAGGATGGAGTGGATCACATTCAGCGAGCATTTTCAATTCATGACTGTTAATCTGCCACTAACTCTCAAGAGGAAGGTATATAACACCTGCATCATGCCGGTACTTACCTACGGGTCAGAAATCTGGAGGCATACAAAGAGGGTTCCGCTTAAATTGAGAGCGATGCAGCGAGAAAATGAAAGAAAATTGAGAGGTGTACCCTTGAGAGACAACAGGAGGGCAGAGTGGTTTAAAGAACAAAATGAGATTAAGGACATCATAGTTGAAACGAAGAAGTGGACAAGGGCCGGGCACCTGGCACGTACGGAAGATACGCGCTGGTTATTACGGGTAACTTATTGGCTATCTATGAAGACGTGGAATTGACATTGAGTAAGGTAAAAACACAGTATACTATACAGATGGGAGACTTTAATGCAAAAGTAGGGAAGACGCAGGCTGCAGATTAGGCAGTAAGAGATTATGGCATTGGTACTAAAAACGCCAAAGGAGATCTATTAGTAAAATTCGCAGAACGCAATAATTTACAGATTTTGAATACCTTCTACCGAAAATGAGGAAACCGTAAGTGGACATGGAGGAGCCCTTATGGCGAAAACAAGAACTAAATAGACTTTTTAACGAGTGCACACCCAGGCATCGTGCAAGATGTGGAAGTGGTTGGCAAGGTATGATGCAGTGACCATAGAACGGTACGGTCTCGAATTCGCCTAGACATGAAGAAAGAACGACAGAAACTGATACGCAAGAAGCTAATCAATGAGCTAGCACTGAGAGAAATTCAGAGTCTCGCTTCAGAACGGGTACTCGGCTCTTAGTGAGGAAACCAACCTTAGCGCAGATACAATGAATGATAATCTGACGAGTATCATTACAGAGTGTGCAGTGGAAGTTGGAAGCAGGGTACTTGGACAGGACGCTGGCAAGCTTTCCGAGGAAACGAAGAATCTCATTAAGAAGCGTATAGTCATGAAAGTCTCAAGTACAATAGACAACATGGAACTTGCAGAGCTTTCAAAGGTGAATAATAGGCGTAAGGTATCCGATGTAAGAAGGTATAACTTGGAGAGAATTGAACACGCTCTGAAAAACGGAGGAAGCGTCAAAGCAGTGAAGAGGAAACTTGGGATATGCAAACATCGGATGTATGCACTAAGGGACACAGAAGGCAAAATAACTACCAATAAGTTAAAATAGCGGAGGAGTTTTACAGAGATCTGTACAGTAGCCGGGACAACCACGACCCTAATACTGTATGAACTAGCAGTAACCCAGATAAAACCCCACCACTAATGATAGAAGAACTCAGAAAAGCTTTGGAGAGCATGCAAAGAGGCAAAACTGCTGGTTAGCACCAGGTAACATCAGATCTGCTGAAAGGTGGAGGACAGATTGTGCTGGAAAAACTAGCCACCCTGTTTACCAGGTGTCTCCTAACGGGAAGAATACCAGAGTCTTGGAAGAATGCTAACATCATCTTAATACATAAGAAAGGAGATGACAAGGACTTGAAGAACTGCAGGCCAATCAGCTTGCTCTCCGTAGTATACAAGCTATTTACAAAGGTAATTGCTAACAGAGTAAAGGAAACATTTGAATTCAATCAGCCAAAGGAACAAGCAGAATTTGGAACAGGCTACTCAACAATCGACCACATTCATACTATCAATCAGGTAATAGATAAATGCTTAGAATATAGTCAACCAATATACATAGCCTTTATTGATTAAGAGAAGGCGTTTAATTCAGTATAAATATCAGCAGCCATGCAGACACTGCGGAATCTGGGCGTCGATGAAGCATGTATAAACATCGTGGAAGAAATATAAAGGGGATAAACTGCTACCATAGTGCTTCATAATGAAAGCAACAGAATACCAACCAAGAAGGGTGTAAGGCAGGGGGACACAATCTCCCAAATGCTATTTACCACGTGCTTACAGGAGGTTTTCAGAAGTCTAGAATGGCACCAGTTAGGAATAAGAGTTAATGGAGAGTACCTTAGTAACCTGCGCTTTGCCGATGACACTCCATTGCTGAGTAACTCAGGAAACGAATTGCAACTCATGATTACGGAGTTAGACAAGGAGAGCAGAAATGTGGGTCTTAAAATCAATCTGCAGAAAACGAAAGTAATGTACAAAAACCTCGGAAGAGAGCAGCGCTTCGAGATAGGTAATAGTGCACTTCAAGTTGTAAAAGAGTATGTCTACTTAGGGCAGGTAATAACCGTGAAGACGAACCACGAGATTGAAGTAACTAGAAGAATAAGAATGGGGTGGAGCACATTTGGCAAGCACTCTCAAATTATGACAGGTAGATTGCCACTATTCCTCAAGAGGAAGGTATATAACAGCTGTATCTTGCCGGTACTTAGCTACGGAGCAGAAACCTGGAGACTTACAAAGAGGGTTCAGCTTAAATTGAGGACGATGCAGCGAGCAATCGAAAGAAAAGTGGTAGGACAAGAAGAGAGCAGAGTAATTAGAGAAGAAACGGGAGTGAAGGATATCATAGTTGAAATCAAGAAGAGGAAATGGACATGGACCGGGCATGTTGCGCAAAGACAGGATAACCGCCGGTCAATAAGGGTAACTGACTGGATTCCCAGAAAAGCCAAGCGGGTTAGGCGGAGACAGAAGGTTAGGTGGGCAGATGAGATTAAGAAGTTTGCGGGTATTAATTGGCAGCAGCAAGCACTGGACCGAGTTAACTGGCGGAACATGGGAGAGGCCTTTTTCCTGCAGTGGACGTAGTCAGGCTGATTATGATGATGATTGGCTTACCACAAAAGGCAAGCGCATCCTATTACAAAAACCAGCACCACTGGGAACCAGCGTCTAGTGCCATGCCTGATTATGGGCCCTGTACGGCGCTGGTACCAGCGCCTCCCAGCGCAGGTACCGAGACGCTGAAGTGGCAGCGTCCCAGTACTCTGCGTAAAAAGGCTTCACAGGGTCAGAAGGGGGTGCCCATTCGCCATAAATAAACAAATATATAAGTAAAATAGCGCACATTTACATTGACGCTTCTCTATTCTTGCAGCAAACTCATGGAGCATATTATTTCCAACTATCTGGTCAACTTTTTAAATTCCCTCAACATTTTAACACCCTTCCAGCACGGTTTCCGTAAGGGTTTATCTACTACCTCTCAACTGGTTTCTATTGTGCATACGTTTTCTTCAGTTCTCGACAAGTCCGGCCAAGTTGACGCAGTATTCTTAGATCTAAGGAAAGTATTCGACAGGGTTTCGCATTCAGGTCTTCTCTATAAATTTAATACACCTAATGTCCCGCATGTTCTAATAAAGTGTATTGCCTCATATCTTGAACATAGAAAACAATTTGATGATGTCGGTGGTCACGTTTCAGAACTTGGATCAGTTAACTCCGGAGTGCCTCAGGGAAGTGTCCTGGGGCCTTCATTTATTTCTGGTATATGTAAACGACACAACCTCTTGTGTGTACGAAAGCATTGGTATTCGTTTATTTGAGGACGACTGTCTTCTGTTCAGAGCTGTTGAATCAGCTAATGATCAAATTACCCTCAATTCAATATCGGAATTCAATATCTAACTGGTGCGACATTCGGTGATTGATGCTATACCAAACTAAAACGGTGTACATGCGCATAACTATTAAAAAATGTCCTCTTATGTTCAATTACTCTGTTAAGGGAGTCGAAATTTCGCAGACCAATAGCTTTAAATATCTCGGCTGAACATTTACAAATAATCTAACCTGGTCAATGCATATATCGACAAAATCTGTGCATCAAATTGGCGTAAGCTCGGCATCTTACGACACAAACTAAAAATATCCTCCTGCCGTGTTAAACTTCTTGCACATAACACGCTAATCAGGCCTCGTCTTAAATAGGCGTGTATCGTTTGGGAACCGTACACTAAAAAAGACATTAACAAACCTGAACAAATTCAGAGGCTGGCTGTACGGCTCATATATAATCGTTACAGTCGACATGACTCGCCTACCTCTTTAATGCAAACAAACAACATTATGACCTTGCAGAACCGCCGAAAAATAACAAGACTAAAATTTCTTTATCAGCTTTGGAACCGTAAATTGCACTCGACCCCACTCCTTATCTAAACCTTATGTCCTATAGACCCACCAGGAACTTTCACCCTTGTAAATTTACCTCGATTTTTGCACGCATAAACAATTTCAAACATTCCTTTTTCCCACGCATCATAAGTGATGGGAATGCCTTACCATCTGATACCTTCTTATCAAACATTGTTCCTCAGTTGTTCAACCAGCTCGTAGAATAAATTTGCAACGGTGCCTTTATCCGGTGATTGCTTTTTCTATATCTAGTTATGTAATAGTCTGAGCTACGCTACTGTGTATGATCATTGCTGCCTTGCTTCGCTGTTTTTGTTCATTACCTTCTTACTGTGCCATATGTCTGAATTATGCACTGATTAGTCCTCTCCTGTTCTCTGGTACATTCTTCGATTGTTCATTGCTTATTTCTTCTTGCTCTCAATTTGTATTTCTTTTCCCCCTCTTTTTTATCTTGTTTATAACTGGTTTTTCATCATTGTTATACCAACAAACCACTCCTGCTTGGGCCACCGAATGCTTGCAGCATTGTATAAGTAAATAAAATTTTAAAAAAATAAAAACTGAAAACAAATAAAACGCTTTTTGACGGGAATCGAACTGCCAAAGTACCGGCTAATTGCGGCCGGCAGCTTTCGGTGACAGCCTGCGTATGAAAGCGCGACGTTCAATCGTCAGCCCTCCTTGTGCGAACATCGACACAAGACCGAAATAACTGATTTAGGTTCATGGATGTCTAAACTATACTTTACAGTTATTCTCACACTTTAAAGTCGTGTGTACACGAAGCAAGAAACGCCGGTAACCAACGCGGCCGGCACGACAGGTTTAATGCTCGCTGGGCCGGGCACTGGGTATACAAGACCGCTCTCGACGCCGTAAGTTGGGATGGTTGAATATTCTGCATTTGAGCTTCGGAACATTTACAACTGTTACCTGAAGTAAGTAGAAGGATAAGCATGGCCAGATATACATTTATGCGGTGTGGCGGAATCGAACGACAGCTTTTTTTTCTCGCCTCCGCTGGGAAACCTTGCCAGGCAATCGAGAGAGCTTATTTACGTTTCGTCAACTTTGCGGCAAAAACAATTTCCTGATTCTGTTAGGAGTGGCGTGCACCTCTAGGGTTACAAACACTGCAACTTGCAATCGTTACAGCAATACACCGATGATGCGAATATGGTCGGTATACGCGGGGGGCATAGGCGAAAAATGCGCATTATAATTGCTGCGATACCTACGTGCGCCGCAAAAATTACGTATGCTCGGTATCTGTTAGGGTAGCATCTCTCCGTGTCCTCCAATCAAGCGTTTTATATTCAACGACACCGAAACATACCACGGCACACGCTACAATAACGTGCACTCTGCGCTGGTAGAAGCAGTGCGCGCTCCAGCATTCACCAGGGCTTACTGTGAAAATTCCAGCGCTTCGCAGTGCGCACCTGCATCACAGCGGTTGAGCCAGCGCCTCTACTAGTGCGACAAAGCTTTTTCCCAGTGCGCCAAGCGAAGTGCCAGTGATTACAACCGTGTACTAGTGTCTCCAGCGTGTACCAGTGCCAAAAAACGTACTGGCATCACGCTGTTTTTGCAATAGTGCACAAAGCGGACACAAAAAGTTGGGTGGGCCGACGAGATTAAAACGTTCGCAGGCATAACGTGGCAGCACAAAGCACAAGACCAGGCTGATTAGCGGAACATGGGAGAGGCTCTTGCCCTGCAGTGGGCGTAGTCAGGCTGATGATGGAATAACGCTGAAAGCCGCTGCCCGACTATGGAAAAACCCGACGTGCGTCATGTCGACGCTGTTGGCCGGCTGCGATATTTCGCTGGGCGAGCTATGCGGTATAGTGAAGTATGTGTTGAACACGGAGATACGACCAGGCGATGCAGAGCTAATAAATGTGAATGAATTTCTTATACCGCTTTCACACGGGCACTCATGAACACCATTAAACTCCCTCATTCTTACGGAAAGTGTGATGAGGTCCGGCCATCCTTACGGCCACCTTTACGCAAACGAAGGTAAACGGAGCATTTCGCAAAAAAAGTTCCGCGATCGCTCTTTGCAGTGGAACGAGGTACTTTCGTCCCCAGTAGCCCAGTAGTCTGCAGCACAGCGAAAAATTTGAGCAATAATTTTTGTATTGAAAATAATTATATAATTTCGCGTTATTCAACGATCGTTCATTGCAGTATACTTATTGAAAACATGTGTTTCTTGACGTATATATATGCCGGTCAAAGTGCAGCTCCTGTCCACACTGATGCGCAGTGGTGTAGCAAAGGGGAAAGGGGTTCAAACCACCCTTGAAATTTTTCGCTCAGCCCCAACCTCCCCCTACCCCTCTGCCACTTACCCACCTTTCTTTTCGTTCCTTCGCTCTGACATGGTTTAGAAACTAAGCGGAACTATCACAATATAATTCGTGGCTGCTTCTACATTGAATAATGTCTGCATACGAAAAAACGTATCACGGCGTTGGTCAAGGCTTTGAAACTCTGAGATTTTGGGCAGAAATCTCGGCCACTAACGTTTTCAGCTGGCTCGGCGACGTGAATAATGCTGCAGCTCTGGTAATACTTGTACCCACTACAATTATTTTCCGTACATTTATTTTCACTAGGCAGAGGCTAATTTGAATGATAAAAGCCAGATATGGTTCGGTCTGATTGGCCACGTTCAAGAAGATTACAATGTGACTCTTCGAACGCGTGTTGAGATATACTCAAGCCAGAGACTAACATTTCTATTGGACCTTCGCACGTTCTGCTAACTAAACACACACACACGCGCGCGCGCGCGTTCGCGGCAGGTATTTGTTTCATCCAGCGAACTGCGCTTGTAAGTAAATTGTTATGATCGCCATCATTATTGAAGTCTTTCAGCCATTGTGAACTGGACGAAAATATTTCGATGCATTCCAAGCAAGGATGTGTCATGAAGACTGGTTGCTTTCCTGTCAGCAAAACGTGAACAAGGGGTTTCAGGACCAGTTCGCGCAAAGAAAACGCACGAGACGAAAAAGGCCATTGTGAGCTCTTCTCTATCCAAGGCTTTCGAGGAAAACAAGGAGGCAGCTGGGACACTTTTGAGGTCACTTGAATCTGGAAAGACCGTAATAAGCGTGGTATTTGCAGTTTGGGCTGGAAGCTAAAATCGAACCAGTGGTGGCTGCACCTTGTGAGGAGAAGCAAAGTCCCGGAATGCGCAGCTAAGCCTCAGCTTCTATCAAACAACGAGGGATTGAATGTGAAGCCCTGGCGGGAGCCTGCCTCAGCGCCTAGACGACGAGGGATTAGTCTACCACTCATCCTTCCCAATTTCTCCACAGGATCGGCTGGGTGGAGTGGCATGTTTTGACGATAAGCTGGCTGCCTACACCATTGTCATACTTGAGTGCAGTCAGGCAAGTTTGGCACGTGTACCGGGAGCCGGGTTATAGAACCTCACCCAACTGCCAGAAGAGTTCTTGGAAACCAAGGTTATCTAAGATAATATGACGTGCGCAAAATCTTGGTGACGTGTGCGAAACGTCGGTGCAGTGCGTTGTGACCATTTTCGGCCATCGTGTAGACTGTGCCCTCTCCACGTGCATTGTGTGTCGTGGGTGGAGCTCCTAGACCATCGAGCACCGTATCGGCTGAAGCCATGGACAATGCACCCAGGGTAGGCAACGCGGTGCTCTATAAGCGGAAGACTTTTGTTTATTTAAGTTCTATAGTTCAACAGTCCTCTTTTACAGTTCTTGACTACTTGTTCTACTTGATCACTTGATCACCTCCTTTCAAATTATCAGTTACTATCCATGTAAATAAATTGTTGTCCTTTTTACGAGCGCCTCATCTGACTTGTTGGACGACGGTTCCTACGACGGGGGCCCGCTACCAAACTGAGACCCGCAGGACCCGGAGCCGCAACATGATGTAGAATATATTAATACATATCTTTACTGTGCCCTAGCTGCTAAAGGCACCCCGAAGTGTTGTCTAGTGAAAGCGTGCAACGCAGGCAAACGCACAGGCCAATCACAACCTTAGAAAGGCATACTGAAATACTCGTGTAACTTAAACTGATAAATAAAAAGATGGTGGTGATAATTCTAAACCAGCATAATGAGAAATGTAGTGTTGGTAGTTGTATTGAGCTCAAGTTTAATTGTTCAGCAGCGTGGAAAACAGGGCAAAAATAAGGTATATAAAGCTGAAAAATATACAATGAATTGAAATGATTCATATTGATTCACTTCATTTGTTTGTCCCTTTATATTGACATGACCAGAAGGGCAATCAAGTGATTTCTGCAACTGGCGACCTAATGTGCCACAATAAATGCACAGAATGAAAAAAAAATATAAGTGAACATATTATATTCAAAAATAAAAACAATATACATAGTAACTATAATTTTTTTACAAAAAAAATGAAATAAAATCTGTGCAAGCAATGTTTACCGCAGCAAACGAACACATGACATAGCGGAATACTGTTGATCATCTTTTATTTTGACAGCACTTATATGGACACTCTTCGCTGGATTTCGCTGCCGGCGTCGATGTCATGCACTGTATATGTATACGTACCGATATATAAGAAAACGCAAGAAAAAAATCTCAGAAAGAAAACTCCGGCGCGCGGAATTGAACGTTGAAATTCTGCGCCCTGAATGTGAGGATTTAACCATTGAGCCACCGAGAGGTACTTCCTTCAACGTTCAAACGGCAAGCTATTCATATTCACCACTTACCGCTGTTGGCAGGCATCTCGGGGGGGGGGGGGGGGCTATCGTGTTTTCAGCGTTATCAGCAAGATGGCGTAATGAGCACGTGGCGGCTCTCATCTCTCACGCGTACTTTGGCCCGCACGGAGAATGAGGGGGTGTACGCTCGATCGCGCGCCCTTATCTTGCAGTGGGGAGAATCGCACGTCTTGGCTAGCCTTTGAGTTTTGTTGGAACGATTCTGTTGTAGTTACCGGGTGCACAAAGGTCAGTACAACCGTTGCACAGCCTGCGTTTGCGAAAAGGACACAGCGAAGTAACAACTGAGGCGCTTATTCGCGTTAATCTATACCTGTGAGTACATTTCGTGCATCTTTAGTGTGCGAGAAATGCGGGGCATGTTTGAATCTGTTTGCCATTCTGCGCGTGACCTTCGAATTCATTGCTATCGCGTTCATTGCTTCGCCTTTGTGGCAAAGCTGTGACTTTTTTTTTTCAATTGACATGAAGAATATTCTAAACTTTACATGTCGCGTTGTATGCTATATATGATATACAAAATTTACGATACTTGTTACATTCAAACTTGGCTTATCCCATAGTGTTACACGCCTTCTCTATCTGCAAACCACGTTTGAAAATGGAAGGTCCCACCGAAAAGCACGTAGGCAACATGAGAGAACGGAATCACTCTGCCACTGTGTGAAAGGAATTTTAAGCAGTATACCTCAATTAGTTGGATTTTGGTCCTTAGAGCTGGACGAAAAGTAGCGCATAGCGATTTTACCCAAACCATTTTTTACTACTTGCCGTGGTGGTCCAGTAGTTATGGTGCTCCTTTGCAGGTCATGAAATCAAGTCCCTGCCGTGGTTTCAATGTAGTTGAAAATGCTCGAGGCCAGGGCACTTTGATTTAGGGGCACGTTAAAGACCCAAAGTGGTAAAATTTTCAGAGCACCCCACTACGGCATCTCTCATAATCATATTGTGCTTCTGATTATCGTCTCTAATGATCACCTTGTCGCCCACAGAAGATCACATTGTCTAAGATAGAGATCAGTTTTTCTGCTTAATTCATTTTGTGCTTGCGCTGATCACGGCATTTTTTTAGCGATTGACTCGCCTTTGAGTGCTTCTAGAAAATTTGTCGCGTATAGAGCAGTAGTCTTGTGGCAGTCACACTCGTTGTGGCTTCTGAATTTTTCTAGCGCGTTCTTCTAACGTGTGCACGGAGAAATGACCAAGCTCGCGCCAGGAACTTTGTGAGTCCTTTTGCCTGAACTTTCTTTTCCAAAAAGCACAGATGTCTTGCTTCCTGCTGACATTTGAAATACACCAGCAGCCCGGAAAGAATTTCTTGTCTGTGAGGTTGGAAGGGCAGTTTGAGCTTCGCAACTCAGCGAAAGGTGTGTACAGTTAGCGCCTGGTTTTCATGCCGTCCTTAGCAAACGTCGTTGATTCTCGTCGTGCTGCAACTTCTGGCATCTTGGCCGTTAAACAGGTGAAGACTATTGTCGTTGCGAGGAATCGTGGTTTCCGTGCATGCATTATGATCAGATAGGTTTTCATTGAGTTCTTTTGGCACACGAGTCGTATTCAGGCAGTGAATAACTACAGCTGCAAACCGTTTCTTCGGCTTCTGTAGCATTTTGGCCAGTCGTCGAGTGCACACTGGAAGCAGCGTCACCTTTCGAGAAATAATCATCAAGCGTTATCCTGCGGAGTTTAAGCACGGCCATTGAGTCTCATAGATGGGCGCTGATTGAAACAGGACACAACTATACCAAGCAATACTTGTAGGCAGCGTACTTCAAGAAGGTGGTGCTCATTGCTAGGAAGCAACGTGCTCAGCAAAGTTCGCGTAGTAGAATTAAATGCGTAGAACGAGAACTTTACCGCCGATACATGTCGGCAAGTAAAGTTTCACCTTAAAACGACACTAAAGGCAACAATAAGGTCAACATTGATTGTTTAAATAGAGGTCCATAAACCTCGTAGTGTTATTTTTGCACCAAGGAAGGGCTTATATTGAAATAAAATCATGTTTTAGTGACCTGAATCGAGTTTGCACACTTCAAATCACCCACCTCAAGAAGTGGGCCAACTTACGTCACTGTTTCCGTGCACAACGTTCTCCAGCTTTATTGCGCGGTCGCCGACACTAGTAGACAGAACGAAAGCAGTGGGAGCCAAAGCAGCAACAACAGCCGTTGAGCAATATTCTGCCATTGGCTCCGAAATAGCAGACATGTTTTGGTTCAACTGTGCCCCGCTAGATAGCACGACCTGTTGAGTGGAACTAGAGTAGCTGTACATGGTCCCAAAAGGACCAGAGTAGAGCATAGGTCCGCCTTCTTGCCGGGCTAGCATCTAGCTATGCGACGAAGTCGCCCTCTGTTTTGGCAGACAACCCTTATGAAAAAATTTCATGTACTTCTATAAACAGGCTAATGTCATTCGACATCACAATCTTCAAACTGTCTAATGTCAGTCTAATGCGCTTTCCTAATGCGTACCTAATGTGAGTCTAGTAGTAATTGGCCACCGTTAGTCTATAAAGTTATGACATTAAAGTTTCTGATGACTATAGTCTAGCGTAAGTCTATAGAGTTATGACATTAGAGTTTCTGATGACTGTAGTCTTGCGTAAGTCTATAGAGGCCCGGCATGAGAGTTTCTGATGACCATTGGCTAGCGTTAGTCTATAGAGTCCTGACATCTGAGTTTTTGATGGCCGTTGTCTAGTGAAGAGCTATCGAGCATATGCATTAGATTGACAGCAAACGCCGCTTTGTAGACTATGGTCCTATGCCATCAACAGAACATTTGCTGAAAAGCAGATCAATAAATCGCTTCATTAATTATATGAAAGTGTGCACAAATTACAGGATTGGAAAGGAAATACCATCAAACCACTTCCACCAATGAACAGATCATAGTTTTTTACACATCAGAATCTTTCGAAGCCAATAGATAATGCTGGAAGTATATAATGCCTGCATTTGGAAACACGCATTACATTGTCAAGCAATTCAGTTCGGATAGGACAATAAGTGGAGCTAGTTCGTCCTTGTTTACAATTCTTGCGAAAGTCCTGTTTTATAAGTACAAACAAACAAAGGAACACCAAATGGGACATTTCCAGGAATAACTGCATTTGTATTTAATTTTGGACTTTGCACTGATGATAGGGCCTTTTATAGCACCATCGTGGTGGCACCGCTGCTGTATTTAAAACCTGCAAGAGAGAAGATAAAAACTTAGAAGGCGCTGAAGCATACATTTTAGCGCAGCACACGAATAGACATTACAATTGATGAGTTATGCGTTTTTTAAATAGTGATATACATTTATCAGTTATAATAAATAATCCCTCTGGATTCAATGTCAAACCACATAGCCTTGACTTCATGCTGCGTTGAAAAAAAAACTAACCAGTATACATAAGTTCAGAGGGCTGCTGATCGATCAGTAATTGGAGAGAAGCCCACTATCACGAACAGAGGAATCAGCTGAGTCAGCTTCTCTAAGGCAATTTTGCAGAATAACCTCCTTTGACGATTCCAATGGCACTCAATGTATGACTACGGCATGTAACAGTGGGTCTATATTCCACAACTTTATTGTATGACTACGGCATGCAACAGTGGGTCTATATTCCACAACTTTGTTTTACACAAAGCTTCCACATTAAAATCCCTCTTCTTTAACTGAGAACTATATTGAGGGCTCATGCTCAGAGGTGCAAAGTCTTAGGCGTGTGCAGGGTTTTCCTACACTTGGCTGGCAGGGAGGTTCACCACGGCACTCCCCCTTACTTGGTTAAGTAAGCTTCCAATTTTCTAGCCCCCGTCTTAGTTAACAAGTTGGGAGAGAGGGGGCTGCCCCCACTCATATGCGCACACCTATGTGCAAGATGAAATTGAGCAACAAACAGGCCCATGAAATGTAGAGCTACATCTAGGTGATACAGCTACACAACTCTAGTGAAAACAATTTAAAAAAATGTGCTTTTTGTAACCTACAGTATATTACACAGATATGCAGGTTGTAACATGTTACAGGTTGTTTGTACACAACTTTCTACAAGCAACAGATCGAGGAGAGCAAGCAAAACATTTTTGTACCCTTGATTATTTTTGCATATTACTCAATAGCTAAAAATACATTATTTAGATACCTTGAAAATGTGACAAAAGCTTAATAAAAAAGAAATATTTTTACCCAGCTCCATGCTTTAGAGTGCACAGTTGCCCATGATCACTAGCCAGTATTGGAAATTATGAAATTGATCGCTGGTCATTAATAAGCACAAGAATCTACACTGGAGTGTGTTGGCATTTACTGAATGTCTTGATAGGACAAGGATAGGAACTCTTTCTAAAGAAAACTTTCAACAGCAGAAAAAACATGCACAATCAAAAGGGCGACAACACGAGCTAGCACTACTTTGTGTCCTCTCTCTTTTCTCTGTTGATAATTTGCCGTACCTTACAAAAGTATCGAGGCGATGACTTACCAACCCGACCAAACACTTGCGTTACTCAAGTATTTAAAGAAATAGCACATCACAGTGTTGAACTCATGACTATTTTATACCATGCAGATGCCAAAAATATTGCCTGAACCCTTACGTCAAAAAGATAATACAACTTAGAGTGTATGTAGGAGCTCAGCGAGAAAATAAAGTGTACACTCAGGAGTGAACAGCATCATGAGCTAAGACGCCGACACAGAAAGAATAATGGATGCAGCAGTCCATGTATTTGTTTGCACTCCTGTTTCCTCCCAACTACGTACCAACATGCCCAGTATGGTCAACATATATGTACAGTACTCACGGATTGAAACAGGACATTCGTAGCGCATGGCCGCCAATGCATGTGCCGCTGCTCATGGGTGCTAGCGGAACCAATATGTTGCACTGTTGTATAGAGTGAGGGCAAAAACAGCTAAAGAGCAGGCTTACTCCTTTTGGTCGCTGGTCGCTAAAGAATTGGCATTTAGTTCACAAAGTGCACACTTCCATCGTGACTCTGCAAGGCTCGCGCATTTTTGCATGCATGCAGCTCGAATCCATGGGGACTGTGCGAAGCATTTATGTTGTGACGCTAGCAGAAAACGCTTTCGATCGCACCCTTCGACGATGGGGCACGTAGGCTGCGCAAGTAAGTAATTGGATACCGCTAAGATGTTGCGCCTGAAATGCGCTCGTTGACATAATAAATAGCTGCACAAAAGCATAAAAAGTTTTTCAAGCTTTTTGTCACAACGAAAAAGAAAAGCACCAGCCACGGGCCTGTTTCCGTGCAGAAATAAAACAATAACTAAGTACTTTCTTGTCTCACCCCAAGCAGTGAATAGTGCGGCTATTTTGCGCGGCAAGCATTTGTAGAGCTGTCGGCCACAGAAGAACGAGCGAGCTTCTCACATTTTTATTCAACAATAGGCCGCAGTTTGCTTTAACGACACTACATGATATTATTTCCATGTTGCATGAAGGAAAGCATGCCGCATATTTTCTTTCTTTTCGAGACTGAAACCACGAAGTAAACTTTTCATGGTTTTGTGCAGACGTTTATCATGTCTACAAACGCACACAAAGCACAATCTACTAACTGAATCCTTCGTCTTACTTGCACAGCATGTGTAGTGCATTGCCTAAGCTCGCAGAACGAGAGGGTCGTCTGCTGGCGTGGCAAAAAAAGTGGTGCGCAGCGGCGAGACAGTTTGGTAGACATGCGAATGTGCGTGAACCTTGCAGCGCTGCCCTGGTAGTATACACGAGAACTACAGGCCAACAATTTGGCAATCGGAAGGAGTAGCCATGCTCCATAGGTCGTCCCCGTATCGCCCTATACCACAACGCAACATATTGGTTCTGCGCGCACCGACGAGCGGCGGCACATGTACCGTTGGCCACACGCTCCGAGTGTCCTGTTTCAATCCGTGAGTAGTGTACTTCCAAAAGAGCATGAATTCATTCAACAATTTAACTTTGCAGTCCAACAAGGCTATTCAAGGCACTATCACACAGATTACACTTCTCTGTATGATACGCCTCTATGTCTTGTGAGCTGTGTTACATAAACACATTCATGGTATTGTCATAGATTATAGTGGGAACATGTTCCAAACAAAGTGATAAAACATGAGTATGTGCTGCCTCCCAAGAAAAGCTGTCCCTAATTCAGATGATCAAACTCTCAGGCATAAGGATTATCTGAGAAGGCTTTGTGAGAAAGTAATAAGTACTTTCATGTTGCACGATGTTGCTTAAAACAAGATTGCACTACAACTTAAAAAAATACCACAAATCTGCTCATACACGTGAAAATTCGAAAACGAGCTGAAACAACAACCCCCGTGACTTCCTTGAACACGAATTCGCCGAATTTTCGCGGCAGAGTGTGCACATAGCAAAAGTGTGCTTATTTATATTCATTAAATTTTTAGACTCCATTGATGTCTGCAGTCCCTTTAAGAAGCATAAAAAATGAATGACACTTCTACTTGTGAAAAAAAGAACTTAGTTAAAGAATCTTTTACTTTCACTAAAAAAATATAAGGTAAAAGCAATCATCACGACAATAAGCGAAACATGATTATAAGTAAGATTTCACTGCACACAATTTCTTGGCAGTCCAAACAAAATAGATGTTGATGGAGGAAACTTGAAAAGACCAACAAATCCTATAAGAGAGAATGTCGCTGCAGCCAACATTCCAACTTATGTGATATTTAGCACAATGTAACACAAAGACCATGAGAGAGGACGCAGCATGTGCCCCAACATTATATAAAATGGTTAATTGCAACCGAAGAACTAAAAAATACAGGGTGAGCATCATGCCGTAAATTTTTGTGCTTCCGTTGCAATAACCCATTTTGTTTAAAGTCCACCGGTCTCATCCTTGTGTTATGTTGAGCTAAATATTACCTAACGTTTAACAAACAATGCTGAATGTTTTTCCTTGTGCAACCCTTTAACAAGAACTCTTGCCTTGCTCAAGACAGCAGTGACAAGGAACGGCAGTTCCCATTATCA
Organism: Rhipicephalus microplus; assembly: GCF_043290135.1. Classification (NCBI taxonomy): domain Eukaryota; kingdom Metazoa; phylum Arthropoda; class Arachnida; order Ixodida; family Ixodidae; genus Rhipicephalus; species Rhipicephalus microplus. The sequence continues at coordinate 41,546,320 of NC_134701.1, forward strand.
AGACCCCTCCAAGTGTCACAACGTTGGCTCCGGCAACATTTCATGTTCAAGGATTACAAACCAAATGATGCATGTTCCATGTCCAAGGAATACTGCACTGAAGTGCAGGACATAGGCTTCCCACACCTAAGCTAAAAGACAGTGTATGCTATACCTCAATAGATGCTATGTGTTCGAAATATCACTCTGTGGTAACAAAAAAAAATGCCTACCGCTTAATAAGGCTTATTAGGGCTTGCAGGAAGATCGTTCCAATCGCACACTGCAACCTGTTCTCTGTGTCGGGACCATGAACAGCTGCCATCGCTGACACATCAATAAAAGATACCACAAAATATTACTTTCACACACAACAAACGTTATATCGCACACAGATAGCGAGTACCAAACATGTCTTAGCAAAGTGCATACTGATACATTAACCGTAGCTTTGGCATTGCACGTACGCGTCCGCTTCAGCTACGGGAGGTGCGGGGTTCGGTCCCCAGTTCCAGCCGGCTACCCACCAGTATGCTAAACAGGGTACAGGCGGGCTTTGAGGGGCTGTGACGCGTCGCCCCAGTGGTGAACCTTCCTCTGCCTGGAGGACTCTCAACCCATTGCGTAGGACCCGGTATAGGAGGGTTGCACGTGACGTCATCCGCTTGAGGCGCTAGCGGCATTTGCCTCTACCGCCATGTCAGTGGTCTAAGCGCGCCCTTTTTGAAGCGGCGAGCGGCAGTGAGAGGTTGTGTGCGTGCCGCTACGTACGGTACCAACGTGGTGAAATTTGACTGAGTGCTTACGCGCGTGACTTCCGAGGTCCGGCGAAACTTTGCTACGAACATAACGTTCACATTTGCGGTGGATATCGACCCGTTCGACTTCAGCAGCGATGAAGCTGTGTGGGATGTGAAGTGTATTCCCGCATCAAGCTCACGGACATTAAGGACCACCTTGTTGGTGGCACAAGCTTTGCAACAAGGGACGAGCTTAAAGCCTGTAAATTGATGGATGCCCACAACTATGTCACTAGCGGATGGGTCCAACAGCATCGAGTTAGAGACCTCGGAGACGGCCGCTGCGTCGACGTCGGAAACGTGACTGCTTTTCCTTGCTCAGTGCTCGGACGAATGATTCTTTTTTTTTTTTCGCTGCGGTGGTGTCGCTTCACGAATTCTTTATGTGGAAGGGCTTCACCATTTGCAAGAGCATGTGAGGTGATACAATTGTCATAGTTTGTTCATGGTTGAGCCCAAGCCGCTTGCGATCAAAAATGCTCTTTGCTGCAGGGTCCAACGACGCGCGTCGGGCAATTGCGCACCCAGAGATCACATACGGTCTCGATTGTTAATGTGTTTCAATGATTGACGTTAATGTGATATCACCTTTTATGTGCTCAGCTCGTCAAAGCATGGATAAGCGAGAACGCACTGCGTCACTGACTGTTTACTAACACACCGAAATCAGTAACACGCCACACCTACCAGAATGATACCGGTGATAAGCAGCGATCGCAGTCGTAGTCCGCACGCTCGTCTCTTGCTGCGTAAACAAAGCTTAATAGCGCACGTCGCGAAAACCTAAGTTTTTCACCACAAAATCGAGCCTCTATGATGTTGCATAGATTCTGAACACTTACCGAAAATGAAATGTTTAACGCACACGCGGCATAGTGTGTGGCTGAACCATTCAAACCTTTTCGATTGGTGTACAATTATTTTAGGCATGAAAAAAAAAAGCTGACATCAGACGCATTGTCATGACTAGCCTTCTTACTCGAGTGATTGAAGCAACCAAATAAGGCACAGTTCCCCATTATGAGCACAGGAATTTTGCACAGGCGCGCAGCCGTGAGTGTACCACGTACTAGTAGCACAGAACACCTGCTAGTAGTGTACGTTCTGTGACTGCGTGCCTGCGGCGGCAGGGAGGCAGACCACAAGGATGGATGCGCTGCGTCTTCGACGCTGGCGCCATCTCCTGTGCAACCCTCCTATACTGATACATTAAAGGGTAAATCCTTGAATAAAGGGATCATGGCACAATCAAAACAGGCAATATTGGACTAGCCCCTTCTTGCTGATAATTGACAGAGTGCCAATGAATGTTTCGCATTCACAAAACTATGTAATAAAACTATGCAGAGCATGCACATGTGTGTGGGTGATCTAAATGATGAAAACAATATTTGCAAAGAGTGCATGGTTTATGCACACATGGCGTGTGTAAGAACCAGCCATATATATTGTATTACATCATAAATGTAAGCTATTCAGAAAACAAACTGTTGGTACTCTGAAGCAAATTACTATGTAGTTTGACTTTTGTTCACACAAGCTATCTGTAGGATTTCTTTTATTACATAAGCCCTTCCCAAAAATATTAATATTCTGAAACTCTCTGTCAACATTTGCAAACATAGGAATAAGATCTTTTTGCTCTTAATTTACTGCCTCATAAAACAAAATAAATACTAAATCCCTGAATTCTACACATAGGTTATACATCCTCATCACACAAACAAGTAGGCAATATCAGTACAACACTGATGTAAAAAAAGAAAGCACGGAAATACAACTTGAGCACCTGATATGCTTCGAGGAGAAAATAAAGATTTATATAGCTAACAAAAGTTTACACAAATATTGCAACAAATGGTGTCATGTGTTAGCTTAATTGACTAAATTTAATTCCCATATTCTTCTACTAACACTCGATATCAACATATCTTCAATGCAGTGGTAGGAGTGTACTCTTACAGCACATAGTGTAGATTACTGAAATACGTATACTTCAAGTTAGCTCTCTTAAAATATTTATGAGGCAGCTAGGACGCAATTCTAACCATAGAGAAATTGCATGGATTTCTGGCACAAGGATTTGGAGCGCAGCCACGAAAACATCATTCGAGTGTGCTTGACAGGGCTAAGCGTTTTTCTATCTACGTGCCCAGTGGTGTGATTGTTTTGCGCGCAAAAACGCGCAAACTATTGAGTTGGGTGAACGTGAACTGCTCTCGCGACACCAGTATGTTTAAAAGCAGACACTTTTACATGGCGACAAGGGATCAAAGGATAATCACGTGCAGTAAACAGCCAAGGAATGACAGCACGACAAGAGGCTTGCATGACCGAACGATAAATCACGTAGCGCAATCCGAATCTAAAACATGCAATCAACGCGAACAGCGACTGTTTTTTACGGTGATACAAAATAAGCCCCCTCAAAACATACCTGCCTATCGGGTCTCTGGTTCGTCATCCCCACTGTGCCAACAAGCCGCCCGGGCCATCGCTTCCTGCATACCATTTGACACGCAATGAAGTAACCCAGTTACGTAGTTCAGCGAGTTTCTTCAACTTACCGAAGTTTTGGCATAGGCTGTGCACTCTTCAGTCGCCCGTCAAAAAGCTCACGCTCTCGCATAACATCAGTCACAGGGTGTCACACCAGGGGTCGAGCATTATCTTCGGAAGCACACTCGACATTGAATCACGCGAACAACACGAGTAATCGATAAATGGAGGAAGAAATCACTTTTCAGAGCGAACACGAAGGCGCGTCCGATGTGGCTGGAGCAGGCAACGTACGCGAGTCGTCGTCCGCCACTCGATAAAAGCAGCAGAATTTCCCGACACGCGGCAACTATCCCGTAGACGAATTCCAAAGTAGGATCAGTATACAATTCACGCAATATCTATCAACACGGTATTATGTAACCGCGGACTTGCTGCACATGTTCTTGCGTGAGGCTGGTGGTGAGCCCACAGTGCAACGAGGCCTGTTGCAACTGCTAATTTACAAGCTTAACAAAAAAGGTGTGCAGGTAGCAGCAGTAACGAGTCACTATATAAATATTTAAATTAACAATCAAGCGCATTTATGACTTTTCAAGCCAAATCAAGCCTTCTTAAAAATATGTGTGCAATATGTTATTCAGTTGTTTGTATTTTGATTTGCATAACAAAAAAAAAAAAGGTTTCACAACTCATCTCAACAGCAATGGCCATCTCTGAGTCTCTGCTACACAATGCCAATAAGTACAGATCTCGAGGGCACTGCTTTTGCAGCAGCGACTTTCTTCGCGTGCAGAAAAGAATGAATGGCATGCATTCCTGCTCTACAGAGAAGAAAGGTATCTGACCGGGTGTCCGTTCCTTTACGTCTCTACGCAGTGGTGTTCTATGGTGGCGTAGCTAGGGGTTGGCACGCCGAGTCCGTTACCCCTTTCTGCCCTCCCCCCACCCCGCGCCTTTCAGGCGATCTTTTTTTTTTTTTTTGCGTGGTATACATAGAGCAAAATAACTATTCGCCTGCTGCCCCCCCCCCCCTCCCCGCCGTTCCCCAAGATCAACGAGGGATTCCTTTCGTTATCCTCCCTTGTTTTTTTGTTTTTTTTTTTTAATCTACGCCGCTGTCTCTACGTGACAGCCAGCGTTGTGACAGCAAAACAGTGGCGGGGTGAGAGGCACGAATGCGCATTAAAACTTCTCTCTTCCTCTCCATCACGCCTTCGCTCTCCACCACCTACCGGTGGCGGGGAGAGGGGCACACATTTGGCAGCTGCCGCTCCCAGCCATATTTTTGTTGTAAAAGTATGACTGATATTTAAATACGCTTTCATATGCTCACTAAAACGATACGATGAGTTTATCTCCTGTGCTGCCCTCGGTGTCAACTGAGCCCCACCGTGGTGGTCTAGAGGCTAAGATACTCAGCTGCAAACCCGCAGGTCGCGGGATCGAATCCCGGCTGCGGCGGCTTCATTTTCGATGGAGGCGGAAATGTTGTAGGCCCGTGTGCTCAGGTTTAGTTAAAGAACCCCAGGTGGTCGAAATTTGCGGAGCCCTCCACTATGGCGTCTCTCATAATCATAAAGTGGTTTTGGGACATTAAACCCCACATATCAATCAATCATCGGTGTCCACTTATTAGCTAATGGAACCATATCCCCCTCCATGCAAATGGCAAATCGGCACGTCTACGCAACTGTTTGGGGTACCGCTTCAGCGTAAGCGATCGACACTATGCTTGTTAGATTTAAATACATATTCAAAATTTAAGCTCGCAAGGTGGTTGAAAGCACCCCTGAATGCCCCAGTAAAGTTTGCCTCCACATCGCGCTTCTGGCACGAATATCTCATCATCACCATCAACAACAACAACAACAACAACAACAACAATAATAATAATAATAATAATAATAATAATAATAATAATAATAATACTCGTTATTGTTTTTGTTTTTTAGATGCACATGTACAACCTTATAATTCTTTCTGGGCAGGCTACATGAATAAGTAAATAATAAATCATTGATTACCAATGAAATCGCAAGCCTTAGATGTCTCATTAAAAGTAAAATTTGACTGTTGGCAGCGTCTCGCATCCTGCAATGTAGGGAACGATGGATGCATGCAAAAAGTAATCACCACGAAATGACGTGTCATTATAGCGCCACATGATAAAGTCATTGCATCGCACACAATCCCATCATACCGTGTCCAAAGGCTGCAGGCTGGCTGATTGGCTACGCAAAACGGTGTCATTATAACCGTGGAGGCAATGCATAACCACATTAGTGGCAGAAAGTTTTCGAAGGGCGGCAGGATGAACACATCAACTGATTGGAAAAAAGAAAGAGATGGCTATCGCCTTCGAGTTGTCTTACGTGAATTAATGCATAAGAGACCCTGGATTATTATTATTATTATTATTATTATTATTATTATTATTATTATTATTATTATTATTATTATTATTATTATTATTATTATTATTATTATTATTATTATTATTATTATTATTATTATTATTATTATTATTATTATTATTGCTCTTATGGTCTAGCTGATTTACGCTTAAGCATTTGTACTAAGACATTCCCTTCATGTCGATGTTATATTTGCTGAAACATGGTCGAAAAATCTATGTAAATACAAACTGTTTAGTGTTTTAGATTTTCGAAAGACAACATGTACGTGAATATCGAGATCAGCAAGCAGCAAGTAATTGAATTAGACTTAGGTGCAAGCCCCACCGCGGTGGTCTAGTGGCTAAGGTACTCGGCTGCTGACCCGCAGGTCGCGGGATCAAATCCCGGCTGCGGCGGCTGCATTTCCGATGGAGGCGGAAATGTTGTAGGCCCGTGTGCTCAGATTTGGGTGCACGTTAAAGAACCCCAGGTGGTCGAAATTCCCGGAGCCCTCCACTACGGCGTCTCTCATAACCATATGGCGGTTTTGGGACGTTAAACACCAGATATCAATCAATCAGACTTAGGTGCACGTTAAGAAATCACAGATCGTCTAAATTTCTGAAGCACTCCACTACGGCGTTCCTCATTATCATATAGTGGTTTTGGGGTCTAGAATTCCCGCGATTATTACATTTAGTAGTAAGAAATTGAGTTTTTGTTGGCTCTAAAAGATTAACGAAAATTTTTTCATAGTGTTGTGTTTTGACATTAGGACACGCACTGGAAAGTCTGCGTACTTTGATCATCAGAAATCCTGGTGCATGTTTCATCTGAGTCTCTATTGCACACCTGATGCTAAAAGACATTAGGCTTTGCAGGTCTAATGTCAATCTAGTGACTCATTAGGTGTGCATTAGCTGCACATTAGACTCTCAAAATTCATTTTCATAAGGGAAGACCTCTGCGTGTTTTTTTCCCCGCCGTGTTGTATATTGGCATACTTGTTTGGCTTCCGTTCATCACGCACTATGTGCAGTGCTTGAAGGCCGCTTTTCTGCCTCATTGCCAACAAAGTGCAACGTTAGAGCGGACTAAATAGCAAGCTTAAAAAAAAATAAACGTTCTTGCTCAGCGTGTGGCGAAAAGGGCAGAGGCAGATAACATTATGAACTTCGTTTGTCTTGCGACATTCACAATTCGCAAGCTTTAAGAATTTTCGACCAGATAACGAGCAGGAGCATTCAGTATTCGCGTTACGCTGGTGAAATATGAGACATTCGTTGACCTTGATGGTACATTAAATCGCCAAATTAGTGTCGGCTAATATAACCGAATGGCTTTTGGAGAGCGTAGCAGCATAACGGTGCACTCTTTGCACAATTGGCGTTGTGTGGCGCACGATTGTTACTTCACTGTTTCAAAACAATTGATTTCACACGTAAACAGAACTTCTTACACGAGAGGCAGTCTACCTAAGGTTAGTTTAAAGTACAATCACACTTTGTCGTAGCTTTGCGGTAGAGTACTGTGCTGTCACTCGAAAGAGTTGAAAGACGGAAACTTCCGCCCCCGGGACCAAAGCTCAGTAAAGAACTAACCTAAAGTGGCGTGGCGTCGCCTGCAGACTTTGTCTTACCCCAGTACATACATATACTGTCAAAGATAGATCCCGACAAATACGCACCACAGTGCAGGTTCTTCGTCAATAAAAGAGCCACCCTGTACCACATGGTATGGGAATGGCCACACAATTCACCTCTCCAACCCAGAGCACAACACAACACTGTAGGGTGGGACGCAGCTCAGCCCACCTTGGATCCGAAGGCTCAAGAGGCCCTCGTGGGACGAGTGAGGACAGCGGCTCGTGCCAATAGGATCCCGGACTAAGCATCCCACTCACCGACATTCCTTCCTTGGTCGCAAATAAATGTTTTATTCTCTCGCGTTCGATTTCCAAGCAGAACACGCATGTATTTTTGTATGTTTTTTGTGCTATAGTGATCAAGGACACCGGCGGAGGCGAACTTCTGCGGCGCCAGAGTCGGCCCTTGTGATCTCATAAGAGCTTTCGCTCTAAAATTTAGTGACTTCAACAACCGCGCCCTTGTAGCTACATCAGTGGCCAATAAATATTTTCCTTTGCTAGAAGACAGGTGATCCGGCTCCCTTTGAACAGATATAAATGCGCAACAAAGAACAGTGCTGTTTTCTTTTATCATGTACACCACAAAAGAAGGAGCCCTCAGCAGCTGGAAAAACATCTTTTACCAGTTTACTCACTCATCATAATTTTCCGATGGCTGTGATGGTAGAACTGCAGACCTGGTGCACACATAGAGCTGATACACGGTCCCCCGCCCGCCTCTATGAACCACGTTCTGAAAATGCGTGAAGACCAGCCGGCTTCGCTTTGAACTTGACTGGCGATGGTTTGCGCCAATGCAGCGGCGGCATCAGAAAACACGAAATTGGCCTGAGCACTAGCGTCCACCGCAATGCATTATTGCTGGTGGCGCCGGCGGCGTTGGAAAACAGTTGGGCTACTGTGGTCCCGTTGGGACCATATACAGTAACTCTAAGTGGAACCACGCGTAAGTTTAAATTTTCAAACAAATACGACATTCCGTCCAGCAGTAACGTCCGACAGTTATTTTTTCTATGAATCAAACAGAAACGAACAAGCAGCATTTTATTGGATCTCTTGATGCATGGAAGATTCTATATTTAGTGCACCTAGATAAATTACTAGTGAATAAATGTTGGCGGCTGGTCTCACATCATAGGTATCAACTCTAGACTGTCTTACTGCGTTGCTCGTATTCTTGAGCATTTACCTTAATTTCTCGGTAAGTAGGGCACTGCTGTTGATATTGTCGTTTTAGATGTCATACATTGAGGTTTCACCTAGACTCAAATTGTCATTTGATTTTAGTGTCCCTTTAAACAGTAGCACTCGTTTTCCCCAGAAAGAAAGATTCGCGGATATACGATTCCTCTGCTTTCCTTCGGGTGTCATCAGGGCCGCGCTTGCCCAGTATCTTACTCTGCGCCCAGGAGATATTGCATATGTGATTGCGTCCCTATGGAAGGCTGGTAGTTTCTGTTGCGTTGTTACACCATACCACAAATGTAAATCAATGCAAACAAGTTGGTGTGAGCAGCAAATTTCCAGCGAATTGCATCAGAAGGCCCGAAACAGACAACCGCCAGACATGAATGGTGTACAGTACAGCGTAAATAGACTACATGCGCTGGCAGTTCTCGTCAAAGTTGACGCGTTCTGAGAAATTGATTATGGTGCGCTATGCTCTGAACAAGACCGGAGTCTCTCCCTTCCTCTTTAGTGAACCGACCAGTCGAGATTTTGTATGGTACGAGGTTGCTCCTATTCGCGCTGGCGTAAGTGCTACAAACATGAATGCACCTACTAGTGAAAAGGGTTAAGGCATATCGATTCTGTACGGTACAGTTATCAATCTGTTGACGTACAGGAAAATGACGGGTGCACACTTGCAAATAACGGAAGACACCTTGCCGCAACACTATCGTTTCAGGGAGCAGACGAACAAAATCGACGAAAAAAAAAAAACGGGAACATTATGGAATTTTGCGCGTATTAAATTTTCTAGCTCATATACACAGCGAACAAGATATTTATAGGTGAGTCGGTATGATCTGGCCCAATATGACTTGCATAATAAGAAAAGGACAACCTTTTTTAACAATGACTACCTTTCCCTCGCAGATTGCATCATAATACCTCTGCGAATGGAGTACTTAATTGATATCAAAAGTCACAGTGCAACTGTAATGTCAACAATGGTTTCAATTAAGTTTGCCTGAAAAATAGCGCATGCGAAATTGTGTTCCAAACGTACATCCTAGCTTACAAAAAAAATTGCTTGTTACCTCAAGCATTCGTGCATGCATGCAGTTAACTAAAAAAAAATGTTGACTAAAGCTATCACTGCGTCCGGGCGGCTTGACATATCGAGCGAACATAAAAAATATTGCTATAGGCATGCAGTCACTCTCATTCCACGTTGTAAGCGGAGCCGTCCTTGACTTGTGAAACACACTTCATCACGGCGAGGACTACACCATCTACGCGTAACTGAGATTAACGATTAATGATGTCTTCTCCGATCAGGTGGGTCGTCGGAATGATACGTTTTCGAAGACTAGTCCATTCAATGGTGCGGAGAGAGGCCGTTGCTCCAAACAGGCACTCCATCGGTCGTTTACTGTATTTTACTGCTGTTACTTCACTTTTATTTACTACCTTCAAAAGCATATATGCAAGAGGAGGGGCCTTGTGACTTCGACATATTTGTACACAACATGCTCAAACTACGGCCGACAGTCACGTCGCATAGGAAAGCTGATGCGTGTACGCCCCCTCTCCCCGGCGGGTCAGTGTGAATCCCTCCCTCCCCACGAAAAAAATTTTGGCTACGCCCCTGCTGATGCCCTCCACACCGTGCGCCGCGAGACGGGCAGGGATATTTGGTTCGTGCGTGCGGTTGTTGTCACCATGCTTACGTTTACCCGTAGTCTGTATGACTGACCGCGCTGCATCATCGTGTACGCGAATGCTTCACATCTTCCAAGCTTTGTTTTATTCATTTTCTTTTGTGCGTCTGTTGTGTCGTGCGAGTGTCTGTTTTCCACTTGGAGGGGGTGCTGCGGACCGGGGTCTACCCGATGCGTTGCCGCTTACGTGGGTTGCCGAGACGTCAGGGTTACGTCGGACCCGCACTCCTGTGGTAGCGTGTCACAACTGCGAATGGCGGAAACGCACGCTGACAAGTTGGGGAATAAAAAAACAAACAGGTTTATGGCCCAATTTACAACTATTTACAGGATAGAGGTTGGGAGTTCCGCAAACCACGAGCGTGGGGGATGAACCGTCAAATCATGGTTTAGAGCAACGTCCCGCACTTTGCAGCGTCGTTTTAAGCCGTGTTGAACTCCTCCTCTTTGATTGAAACACCAATCGTATACATAAGAGATCACCCACTTTGGCATCATCCAATAACACACGACCACCGAATGGTCATCGCATCTCCTGACGCAATGCTCCTCCGGCCAGTTTCACTGAGAAGAGGGGAAATGGGTTCCTTCCCGGAACAAGTTGGTGGTTGGGTGGTTGCTGCTGTCTTTCCTTGGAAGGGGAGCCCAGGAGCATACACTTTAATCGCTTAGACACGACCTGCGCGATCGGTCTGCTTCGCCGTCTCGCCTAACAAGCCATCATGAGGAAACGCCCATATGGATATTGGCTCATGAACAGTCGAAGTTTGCCACATTCCAATCCCTTTGTTGCTTCTCGCTGCTGGATTCCTTCCGAGAGGAGAGCACGGGGCTTCCAGACGTGGGAACGCTGCTCGGCTCTGCTTCTCATGGCCAGCATGGCACCCACGAACGAGGGTCGCAAGATTCTCCCTCGGCAAATGAGTCATGCAGTGCAACAGTCACCGCTGCTGCACGAAGGGACGGCGGAAGTGTTCGCAGTTGAGTGCCAGGGACTGGCCTTCACCCGTCACAATTTCTGGGTTTTAGCCCAAAACTTCGGAAAGTCTCTGAAACTCGACCCCTTGCACAAGCAAGCACTCGGCCCCCTCCAAACAAACCAAGCCAAAAGAGGGATGGCAAACCAATTTTGTATACTAGCTTAACAAAAAAGCACACACTCAGACCTCTCAGAACTCGCTTATGGCGAGAAACCAAACGTGCTACCTTACTTATTCACATAATAAGTTGCACGAAAGCAACAAACCTCAAATATCAATTTCGATAAACGAAGAGCACCCCTGGATAACTTAGCAAGAGCGGCTGAGCGCGTGAGCGTTTCCATTCAATTTGCCCTTCTTACACCTAATGTCAAATTGATATTGCTGATGAATCAAGCTCCACCTCACAAAGTGATTGCTCTTCGACGTTGCAGTTTGCAACCAGGTAAGGGGTCTATGGTCTGTCTCTACTGTAAATTATGCCTTTCTAGACAATACTGAAACTCATAAATGGCCTACACAATGCAAGAGCACTCCTTTTCTGGAGCGCAGTACATCAACTCGCGAGAGCCCGATTTTTGGCTCAAGTTGCTCCTAACCACTGTCGTCCTTTTAATCTTAAGCTGCACCTAGGCCTCGGTAACACTGGACCGTGTATCGGTCTATACGTCGGCTATGCACTTGGCAGGAAAGCACGTGCAACTCGTCCTCGCTGCTGCTACTAGTGCTCTCGCTGTCGCTCGAAGCGAGAAGCAAACCAGCAGGAGCACGTTCAACAGCAACCAACAATGTCATTTTAGAAATGTAAACCAGTGCAGAAGGCACCACCTCAAAAAAAAAAAAAACCGCTCAAGGCAGCTGCACGCAACAGTGCTGCCCGACTGTGGCAGAAATGACAGCGACGCATTGTCGGAGTTCCGACTAAATCCGTCTATGCAATGCAAGACGGAGAACGCGGAACGCACCGTTACGGAGTGAGTTGTTCGTAATCTGCCAGTGGAACATGCAAACTTGCTCCGAATCTACCAGCGGAATGCAGATTCTCGGCCGCAGAACAAGAAAACTTGCTCCCACTCGACGAGTGGAATTCGCCATGAGTCGCGCTACAGCATCATCTGCCTCGCAGGGCAGAACCGTGAGTAGCCTGTGACAACATGTGGCTCACTCAAATGACAGTAGCTCGCAATTCCGCTCAAAGATCATAAAGTACAAGCCAATATTCCTTGATTGCGTATATGGCTGCATAAACCTAGGCATCCAGAACTCTGCCTTCTAGTTGCGATAAGATATACCGCTTGCTGGGGAGTACTGCCCGACCCATTCCTCAACTGAAGATCTCGTTTGCGGATCGCAATCTCGTGCGCCAGTCTTTCAATTTTACGCCCAAGTTATAGTGGCGTTTCTCTGTTTCAGACTGCTGCCTTTTTGCCCCACGCTCTATTTCATGCGATGCTCCTCTCTCTCAGATTTCTGTCTTTTTGTTTCATGCTCGTGTTCAAAGCGACGTTCCTCTCTTTCGCGCTCACGCCCCTATTCCTCCTCTTCCTGCTGCCTCTTTCTTTGACCGATGAGGTCCCATTCTTCACAGTGCTTCTCATCGCCAGCCCCCAAATCATTAATAACTTGTGTGATGATGGCTTTTCATTCTAAACCCTTCATATCGATCCCCGATTCCTCACAAAATCGCGAGATCCTTCAATTATATCAGTCGAGCGGGTTCTCACCAGGTAATTACCGGTCTTTCTTTTACAAACCTGCAGCCCTTGCAAAGTTTTGGTATTGTCTTGCCTGAGATGCAACCTTGCACACCGATTAGTCTTCGCTGAAGCAAAAAATGTGAGCAAAAATTACTGGGATACTACAAGATCACAACTAACTGATCTGGAAGAGCTAGCCGTTTCTTAATGCATCGAAATATATTATAGCAAATGCGAGTATGTCGCTTCAGAAAATGTTGCTTCAGATTTAATCATTTCATATAGAATAAGACACTTCGGTCATTGCAGTTACCACTGTTCATTTAATAAGAAGTAAGATAGACTTTTTATTTCCCCCAAACACGACTATAGTATTCATGCAATACAGTATCAGATGCAATAGCGCAGCATCTTATAAAAGTGGATTGAAGCCTCTTATATATACATATAAGAGGCTTATTGCCCCACGTTAAAGACGCAGCCAACATGATTTCTCAAGGACTTGTAAGAACAACTGGTTCGTGGTACGGTTTTAGGCGATCCAGGAGAACAGTGCATGTCCTTGGCGATGCAGGTGCGCAGTGGGTGTTAGGGGCTCGATGAGGTAGTTGACGGGTCCGCAGTGGGGTGAAGTTTGGCGTATAAGACGCGATAGGTTCATGACTTCGTAGCACCTGTTAATGAACTTCGATGAGACACCACCTGGACAATAAGTGGGGGTAGTCTTTCGCAAGCAAGAGATTTGGGTGAAAACTGGTTGGGGACAGTCTGTCGTCTTGTCGATGTTTCTGTTCCCCCTGTTCTTGACTTGTAGGGATCACGCTAGTTGCTGATATTCTTATGCATATCGAGCAGCTTCGAAAACTTGTGTGGCCTCAGATGAGTTGGGTCGACAGGGAAGAGTGGCGTCGATTGGAGACGATGGCTCTCAACTTTACAGTAAAAATAAAGGAGAAAAGCATGTCGTCACCAGGGGTGCCGTATTGTAGGCGCGAAGGAGGTTGAAATCCCTGTTGGTGCGGCTAGAGGCGACGTACATGGAAAGCAAATCACCGAAGAATCGGGTTGAAAAGCTCGTTCATATGATTTGTTTGCGGGTATTATGTGGCAGTACAGCGGCTAATCACATAGCATGCCGTTCCTCAACAGCATCCGCGCGGCCTCGGTCACTGTGGCGCACATCCACCCGCAGTTATGTGTGACATGTCCGGCGAAAAAGGTTTGACGGCGTACGCAACGATATTATCATATTAGTCGTGCCATGACATGCAAGTGATATTCCTCAAGTCATCTTAATAACCCATACTAATTTTCAGTTAACCCAGCTTAGAGGGGTGGTCACGAGAACACCCAGATGCAGGCGGCTAGATAGATAAATAGATTAATAGATAGACACCAAAAATCGCTAGCAGTACGGAAAGAAATGGTTCGCATTTAAAAGCGACATTAGCAGCATTCAATTGAAAAATTCAAGAAATAATCGCAAATGATCGAGTTTTGCCGAAACTCGCAAGGTGGCGAAAGATTTGGCAAAGAGAAAAAAGACAACGACCCATTTGTAGCACGAAGGCACAAGGAAATCTGTTCAGATTTCTCAAAGGACATTCTCTTAGTTTACGAAGAATACATCCTGGTCCAGGGTTCGAACCTGACAACAATGTTTTCTCGGGGAGGTCGTTCGACCAATTGAGCTAAGCCGGAAGCTAGCAATCGAGAGCGCGAGGTCGAATTCATCAACAACTCGAAGCACACGTACATACGTGTTGCAAACAAATTCTGCGGAAAGCCGGGCTTGAACCCAAGACCTGGATGAATTTTTCGGCCAATAAGAGGCTTTGCTTACTGAAAAATACGTGCAGATTTTCTTGTTACTTCGTGATATAAACGGGTGGTTGTCTCCTTTCTCTTTCTTAATGCACGTAATTTATTTCAGGTTCCCAGCAGTAACCGAACCCAAGCATTCTGGGTAGCACCCTAAGTAGTAAGGCTAGGTCTTGAGTGTTTTTGTGATGGCATACGGAACCCGAAATTGCACTTCAGCTCATGTGCTTGCGTGACCCTCGCTTCAGAATTAAAGGTTGCCCCCCCCCCCCCCCTTTGCTTTCGAAAACAAGACGGGCCGGCACCGAAGGCGCATCACAGTTGTAGCGAAAGATAGAAGAGCGCCTCTTCAGAGCCTTTTCTAAACACTCATTGTGTAACTGTTGCAAACAAACACTTGCTGGGTACCCACTATGGCAATAATAAGATTTCTGGGTAAAAGACCAGCATTCGCTGTCCTATTTCTCGACTTTCGCCAGAGAAGCGTTGTATCGCGTGAACATTTGCAAGGAATATTGTGCCAATTGTTCATCAGTGGGCGACGACGATGAGAAATTATGCCTCAAGTTTGTATGCTCCACAGTTAATAGGTGATCAAAAATAAGCTTTCAAAATGAGTAAAGCATTTGACGACCCATTCACATTGTGTGACGTCTCGCTGCTCTTTTGCTGTCTTAAAACGCTTAAATACTGATATTCCGCGATTCATTTCCTGACATCAAGCCTGCCCAAGCAAGTTTGCGAAGAAGTGACAAGCACCGGCGTGGCTCAGTGGCAGATTACTGGGCTGGCGCGCAGCGGACCGGCGTTCAATCCCCACTGTGTGCTTCGCGCTAGGTTTATTTTTTTCCTACTTTTGCGACAGCGGTTACGGACACCGGTGGCCACGGCGGCGGAAAACTACGGCGCTGCGCGTGACCCAAGCTTTGATCTCATAACACCTTTTGCTGTAAAATACTACAGCCTATACGCCCCTGTCCAGGCCTGCCATCCACAGAAGCACCAGCGCGACATGCCAGGTGTTGGCAATACCCTTGTTCCTGTCGGCATCATTACGTAAATGTAAAAAAAAAAAAAAAATTCGGCAGATCCCACATACCTGAGAATCGACGTTATGCGAAGCATGTGGTGGGAAGGTGACCATGTTTCAATTTTTGATTGAGTGACATGTCACGAAATGACGCTAAATGTATGTACAAATAATGCACACACAGACCTATGTTGAAGAGTTGCAGATGTTTATATAACCAGTTGTTTGCACTTGCGCAACGATGCCAACGGGAACATGCGTATTTGCGATACCAGAAAGTGGCATGAAGCGCTGATATTCGAGAGGATACTAGCCCTGGACACTGCTACATAAATCAACTTCAGCGCGTGGCACCTAACCACAATTAACGGTAACCCGACGTGACGGCAGTATCAAAGGAGTACATAGGTAATGTTTATGAAATTGAGTAGGCAGCACTGCCACCAATATTGACGTTTCACGAAGATTGGTGTCTTTCTGAAAAGTAATTCAGAGACTTGGCGTAGCTCCGTGGTAAAATGCTTCATTGCCATGCAGAACCCTTGGGTTCGATTCCAGTTGAAACCCGGGCATTTATTGTTTACAGTTGTCGGGTCAACGCTACCGATGCCGGGTAATTATTAACGCTCGCACTTTAAGATTGCCCATGTGTGTTCTCGTCATTCCTGGGTAGATACTAAGTGTCAGTCACCTGTGGCACATACCCGTATACCAGCGGCGCGTGCCCGCCTTCGGATATGTGCCACCATCTGGCGGGAAGTGTTTGACGACGTACGCGACTGGATTGTGACATTATTCATGTCTTCATCAGTGCGTAATATTCGTCAAACCATGTCACCTTCCGATGCTAATTTTAGTTCACGCCAAGTGAAGGGGATGACCGCGAGGACACCCAAACGTAAGCGGGTATAGACAGACAGACAGACAGACAGACAGACAGACAGACAGACAGACAGACAGACAGACAGACAGACAGACAGACAGACAGATAGATAGATAGATAGATAGATAGATAGATAGATAGATAGATAGATAGATAGATAGATAGATAGATAGATAGATAGATAGATAGATAGATAGATAGATATGCTCAGAGTTGCCGAAGTTCGCTAAGAAATGCTTCACATTTAAAATGGCTACCGGAACGCGCGTGGCGTTGGAAACGCATGTGGGACATTTGCGGTGGTTAACAAAGAAACACCACGTGCGAGTACGTCAGCGTAATGCACGCGGTGTTTTAGTAGTGCAGCAACATTTTAGCAGTGCAGCGAAGTTCGCTAAAAGTCTTCAAAGTTCGCTAACAAATGCTTCGCATTTAAAACTGTGCACAAAAAAAATCTTTCGAGGTAAACTGGTGTGCGGAAATAAAGTCAAGGTCCCAAAAACACCAGACAAAGACAGGCCTTGTCTTTATTGGCACACACTAGTTTACCTTCACGTATGAACCAACTTGCCCAGCTGCAACTTTTACTCAACTACAAAAAGATATCCGACTTTTTACCGTACGTCGCTGCGTACAACATTTCTACTTACAATCAGCGTCATTTTCTATTGTTTCGCTCAATAAAAAATTGCACCAAACTAATCTTCACCCCTCGCACTCACCCATTCCCAATCAGACGTGGGATCTACTGATTTTCTTTTCCCCTCCAGTATTTCTTTCGCAGACAATTCTTGTGACGTAAGCCCCGCATTTTCTGCGACACAAGCTCCATAACGTGATTAGGTGAGTGAGTCGTTTGCGCTTGCGGCCTGAATGTCCAACGGGACGGAATGTCTATCGAGACGCAATGTCTAATAGTGGGAATTCCGTCTCGATGGACATTCCGTCTCGTTAGACGCTCCGTCCCGGTTGGACATTCAGGCTCGTCAGACATTCAGTCTCGCTCGTCACGTGACCCATTGGACATTCCATCTCGTTGGACACTCTGTCTCGTTCGGGAAACGAGACTCCCCAGTATCAGGAACGAAATTGTCATTTGTGTTTATTTAATTGCGGGTCACTTTAGGGGGCCGGGCTCTCATTGTATTTGTGGTCCGCAACACGTGGCACCTGTATTGTAGTCCACAACACGTGCCGGCACGTACGTGTCGCTCTCGCAAAAGTAAGATTCGCTTGAAACATTGCCTGCACGACTAGCAAAGAATCCAGCCGAGTATGTGTGACCACAGCCCTTGTGAACACGAACGTTGCAGCCACAGGTGCTGGTACCCGAATACGGCGCTTTCAGTGACGTGAAGGCAGCCCCGCCGCGGTGGTCTAGTGGCTAAGGTACTCGGCTACTGACCCGCAGGGCGCGGGTTCGAATCCCGGCTGCGGCGGCTGCATTTCCGATGGAGGCGGAAATGTTGTAGGCCCGTGTGCTCAGATTTGGGTGCACGTTAAAGACCCCCACGTGGTCTAAATTTCCGGAGCCCTCCACTACGGCGTCTCTCATAATCATATAGTGGGTTTGGGACGTTAAACCCCACATATCAATCAATCAGTGACGTGAAGGCAAAAATAGAGGCCGAAACGGGGTCGGGCTAGACGAGTTTACATTCGCGTATACACAAAGCTAGTAGTGTTTAATTGTTTATTCAAAGTGCCTTAAATGCCCATTAAAAGGCATTGAGTAAGGGTAGCATCAGTAAATGCACTGCAAAAAATACAGACAAAAAGTAAAAAATTTAAAAAAGAAATAAACAAAGAAAACAAATATAAAACAGGAAGGTGCAACGAAATTATTTAATAGTAAATTGCAGCGATGTCAGGTTATCACAAAAAGTTTCACGATTAGAAATAAAAACAATGCAATCTAGAAGGCCGTTCGAATGCGCTATGTGTGACTCGGTCAATGATGAGGTCAATCTCTGTGTTTGGCAATAAACTCGCATGAAACAACGAGCGTTGTGAATGCGTCGATTTGCGCGCAAAGGAAGATGAAGCGGTAAACAGCAAGGTTTATTACTAGTTATGTATCTACGAAATAAGCATAAAATGGAATGTACGCGGCGTTGGTCCAGTGACAAAATGCAAAGTCTTGTTTCATTAGGGTGATGCTTGAACGATTTTCGTAGTTACCAGCGATGAATCTCACTGTCCTATTCTGGACAGCTTCCAAAATAAGCACAACGTGATCTTGTTGTGGTGACACGTCGATGATGCATACCGCAGTTTTGGGTGAACAACATAAGTTAGATATGACAACACGCGTACGTTAGAAGGAGCAAGTATCTACGAAGATAGCCGAGAAATTGGGAGGCTTTTGAAGAGACACCTGCTATGTGCGTAGTCCAAGATAAATCTCATGAAAGGTGATCGCCCTGATTAAGGGTTAGCGGGCAAGTCTCTAATTTATATTGTCACGGGGTTGTGATGTGGATGAAGGAAGCAGACAGAGTGGTCAGAATGAACTGTTTATGGGGCTGGATTTTTACGATAGTGTGACTGAAACAACAGCAATCTTAATAGCATAAAGAAAGGGTGAGTTAGTACGCTTTCTAGTGAACGAGATTAACTTACATATAGAGGCTTAAAGGGACATTTGCCAATGTTCACACCACCTGAAGGTTAGATTAAGGTCATTTTAAAGAGCAGAATGATAGTCAAGAGATTCAATATTGCGGTATATGACGCAATCCTCCATGAACAACCTAACTGAGGATTAAGGGTTAGCGGGCAAGTCTCTTATTTATATTGTCACGGGGTCATGATGTGGACGAAGAAAGCAGACAGAGTGGTCAGAATGAACTGTTTATTGGGCTGGACTTTTGTCCTCGTAGAGATAATGTCAGATTACAGCAAGACGCTGGCACTGATAGCGGCCAACAGAGCGTCGGTCGTCGATCAACTACAAGTGATGGCGTACGTCTGCATTTATACATGTGCCGTCGAATACTCTAGCGCAATCACTGGTCGTCGCGCAAGTTCTGGAATAATATCGAGTGCTCGCTTCTTGCGTGCGTTTTTAACAGAACAATACACAATCATCGCGAACTTTCTCAAACAATCAGGCACAGTTTGCACTGAGCACTCCTGACGGGCCTTGCGGGCGATAACTGAAAGAAACAAAAGTTATAATAAGAAACATGGGTGGCAATAATAAAACGAGTAATGGACCCAGTACACTGCCTTGGAGAACACCAGACGTGACATCGCAATCGTTATAGTTGAAGTGTCGTTAACCACTGTGAATTTCTGACGGGAAGAGAATAAGTTGCGTATCCAAGACAGTGTTAGTGAACAGAGGGAAGACCATTTGGAGATTAAACGACAACGAGGAACAGTATCGAGAGCTTTGGCGAAGTCGAAAAAGAGGCGGTTGGTTTGATTATCACTGTTCATACTAAAGTAAAGGTCACTACTGAATTCGAATTCGAATTGACCCTTGTATCCACAAACGCTCCTCGACTCGACTTTCACCCTTCACTTGACAGAGTTGCGCACTGTGCCACTGCTCGGATGAGAATGACGCTGCGCTACTCAGCAATAGCAGCAAATTATCGCATGATATGCAGCGACTTTCCCTGCCTAGAGATGGCGCTCCCATCGCCTTTCTCAAGTGAAGGTGGGGCGTTGAGTGAAGGGGCGTTCTAAAATACGAAGATGAGTGTCGCATGAGTAGCCGCTTTCTGGAAGCCATGTTAATTAGGGGGAAAAGTATTTGATTCAAGGTGATCATAGATATGAGAAGCTATAATATCTTCAAGTAGTTTGCACGATATGCATGTTAGTGAAATGGGTTGATAATTGCGGGATAAGTGCCCGTCCGCCCTTGAATACGGGGACCACCTTGCCGAGTTTTCAGTCTTTAGGTAACTCACCGGATAACAGAGATTGGTTAAAGGTGCATGTGCTACCTTCAGGGAGGTTATACAGTAACTGTAAACGCGATGTTAAACACAATCAACTGCTTCAGAGCAACAACAACCTCAACAACAACAATAATAATAATAATAATAATAATAATAATAATAATAATAATAATAATAATAATAATAATAATAATAATAATAATAATAATAATAATAATAATAATAATAATAATAATAATAATAATAATAATAATATTAATAATAATAATAATAATAATAATAATAATAATACCTCCATGGTGCACAGCTAATTGTAGCACATTTCGAAGTGTATTTGGTCCGGGAGATAATCGCGTTCGCGGCGGGACGATTTCAAAATTTCAGTTGGAAATATCTAGGCATTAGGAGTTTCTTTCAGGGAGACACGTGAGTTTCCGTGATGTAATAGTGGTTTTTATGCATTGCACTGGCTTGCACTTTAATGTTATAGGCGATGTGTCTATAGAGCACACCGATGACAGTCTATGACGAAGCAGAAACAGCAATTTATGTTAATGCATGCTACGAAACTCGTGTAATTTTTTTCTACAGGAGAGAAGAACGTGTAGCTAGCATGATACTAACGAGCGGAAAAACTGAATACTTCTTGATCATTGCGTTATTTTATGTCTCATAAACGTTCAAATATACGAACATGGCTGTATACGAGGGCATAGAAGGGGGCTGTGCAGCATGTTCTGACACATGTGCAACTCCAGGCCAACTTTATTACGGGACTTTGTGATTCACAATGCGCTTGGTCTACAGTTATGTACCCAATTAATGTAGAATGGGTGCAATGCCGTGGCTTCATCGCTCATGTAGCTTAAAAGGCGACAAAGCAGCACGATTCTTGAGCGTGGAGCACCCCTTCTCTACCTGTTTCAGTGTACTGTTTGTGTCCTCAAATGCCGCTTCGTGTTTTCCACCAATAAATGTGGTTTGTTGGAAAGTGATGAACGCTAAACAACTTATTCACAAGAACGAGAGATACAGGACGAGCGATTGTGAGCGTCTTGTGAGGGCATTCTTGTGTGTTGAAAATATCCGATAGCTATGCACCATATCGCCAAATTTGGTTTTGGTAAATGTAGCATCGACAGAGACCATCAGATTTTGTTATGTCCTTCGCTTCACATTAAACAGCGGCTGCGTTATTTAGGGTACCTTGAAGGTTGTAGCGGCCAGGTTTCACGAAGGAAAGGGGTAGAAACGCAGCGTTTATGCCGCACGTGACGTTTCATCACTCGCAAAAACAACTTTCTTCAAGGTGCAATGTGGTAAAAAAATCTGCTACGTCTGGGCAATTAGAAGGGTGGTCAAAATTTAATGACTTGTTCTAATTCTTGAGTCACCGTATGAGATATTTTCTAATTTCCCAACAGGTCTGCAGTTCAGTCATACCGACACAACATAGCAACGCTCGTGTTTTTGAACTTTTTCTTTTTTTCAAACGCCTGTTTCTTTATAATCAGCTTTGAATTGCTGAAGCACTTTAGATGGTCCGTCACCCATGATTATGTTCATGCAGTCCACACTGCAAAAAGCTTGGCGGCACAGTCGTTTCCCAGGGTCAAGTTTCTCATACCTGTTTTCGTGCTCTTTGTGCATCCCAAGAAATGCAGGAAGCGTACAAAACAAGGCAAAGAGCTTGACAGCGCACCGTCAGGACTGGTATGCTAGTCAAACTGCTCGCAGTGTTATGCTATTGTGCTCTGTACACAGCTGCATTGACGGAGGTCATTCTTGTACTGCCTCATTCATTCATGGAAGTTCGCGGTTTCTTCCACGTACGAAGCGGGGCACTCGGCGCATGGGTTTTGGCACACTATGCTCTGCGCTTTTTCTGCAGGTGCATGGTCTTCGGGCCGGCGGACAAAACTGCTGATGGTCTCGATAGACATTCCGTCTCGGTTAGACATCAGGCTCGTTGGACATACAGTCTCTTTCGACATTTAATCTCGGTTGGACATTCAGGCTCGTTGGACATACAGTCCCTTCCATCGCGTGACTCATTGGACATTCCATCTTGTTAGACATTTCATCTCGTTGGACATTCAGGCTCTGAATCAAACGTTTGGAGCCTGGCATTGCCGTTTCTCGGTTGGTAGAAACGTTTAGTCACCCGAGGCTGAAGCTAAAGTTTCATGACGTACTGGACAAGTATCTCACGCTATTCGTGTATAATAACCTGCTCATTGTGTTCGGCACACACTAATGCCCACTCATACAAATTTAACAAAGAGTAAAGCAAAGACGACGACCGAGAGCTAAAACCACTGTTAAATAATGATTCGCTGCTCGCATGGATCGAAGCTTATTTATAGGCTCGAACTCAGTGTGTCAGAATTGATGATGTGTGCTCAGATCCAGTACCAGTCAGGTCGGGCATTCCACAGGAGTCTTTTGGGGCCCTTGTTCTTCTTAGTAATAATTAAAGGTATAGTTCAAGATCTACCCGTTAAAGCTGAGCTCTATGCTGATGACTGCATAATCTATCATCACATCCAGAGTCCTAGTGAGCAGGCTGTACTAAACAATGCTTTAGCACAAATTGCAGTTTGGTGCGCAGATTGACAAATGAAAATGGTTGTAAAAAAATATCTTGCGATGACTGTCACGCGAAAACGACTGCCATTACGTTTTTCATACTGCATAGGCAGAAAGTTTATCGCTGTTGTTAACAAATATAAATACGTCGGGATTATAATAATAACACCAGATCTGAGGTAGAACGAACATATATCAGAAGTTGTGAGGATGACGATGCGGAATCTCGAATACTGAAACAGAAATTTGCGGCAATGTACCCGTGAGGTCAAATTAATAGCATATAAAACTATAGTCAATCTTGTATTAGATATGCATCGATAGTTTGAGACCCATACACTCCAGGCAACATAAAAAAAAACTAGAATCTGTCCAAAAGAAAGCGGCTCGGTTTGTATTTCGTTCTTATAGCTGGCGCACTTCTGCGAGTGCCTTGGTAAAGAAAGCAGGTCTCGAATGTCTACAAAAGAGGCGCCAACCAGATCAATTAAAATTCATGCACCTGCCATTTCACGACAAACTTGGTATACACAAGGAAACGTACATAGAACCAGTGCTCAAGCTAGCTACCCGGTTCCATCATTTGCCAACTCTTTTGTTCCAAAGACAAATAGTGAGTGGTACCACCTCCCGGCCAGTGTTGGGAAATGTCCGACTACTGATTCTTTTGTAAAATTCTTCAGGTGGGATCACTTTAGGTGTGATCGCTATCGCAACTTTTTACAACCTATGTAGTTTCAAACGCTGACCATATGCCTTACACTTATCTGTTTCGTTTTTCTGCAGAGCCCATTATAACCTTTTTTCTTCAAAAACCATTTTAGTAGACGTGATACGGCTGTCGCGTTTTCATTTTCTTTTTTGTAAACAGATATCGGGTCGTATCTTCCTGCAGTCAGATTCCGCATACCAGTGCATGACAAGTTGCAAGTACGCTTCACATATTGTTTGTCTGGAGCGTTCTTTCTGTTCTTTCTTTTTTTTTCGTGTTCTCATGCCATGAGTGTTGTATCTTGATTTTTTCACATTATCTTGCACCTGTTGCTCCCACTCCTGCTTACAGCCTCAGCTAGAAGCAAGCAGTACTGTATAAATAAAGAGAGCACCCAAACGTTATCAGCGGCTTTGCCCCACCGCGGTGGTGTAGTGGCTAAGGTACTCGCCTGCTGGCCCGCAAGTCGCGGGATCGAATCCCGGCTGTGGCGGCTGCATTTCCGACGGAGGCAGAAATGCTGTAGGAACGTGTGCTCAGATTTCGGTGCCAGTTAAAGCACTGCAGGTGATCAAAATTTCTGAAGCCCTCCACGACGGCATCTCCCATAATCATATTGTGGTTTTGGGACGTTAAACCCCACATCTCAATCGTTGTCATCGGCTGAATAAACTTGTTGACAGAAGCGGTCCAAGTGCCTATGGTTGGCTAAGAAATGCTTCGCATTTATGATGTCCGTAGTGCGCCATCCAGTGTGTCATCGTAGTTGACAAAAGCCCAATTTTCTACTTTGTCGAACTTCTAGCGACAGCGAAGGCCGAGGAATGCCGCGTACAACGCGGCCACTCACCCTCTCCGGGCGGCCGGAAGGTTGCCCTAATGACCGGTCGGGGCCCCACCCACCCGGCAGAGAAGGAAGAGCCCGCGTGGGGCCGCTCGCGTCTTCTGCCCTCCCCCGCTTACTCGAGCACGGCAACCTGCTAGGTCGACGACGCAGCTGGGTGAACTCGGATGCACGGTCTGCACGGTGAGTCTCGGCGTTTCTCCGAATGCTCAGTGTGTAGTGTGCGAGCTTGTACACGAAAGAATTATTCACTGCTTTCGAGTGATATGACGCCGAGTGTTCGCGGGTGATGTCATCAAAGGTTGCATACGATGTTTCAGAGTGTGCACAAATTTTTCGGCGACCTTTGCGAACGCGTTAGTCACCCAATAAACACCTCAGTCTGCTCAACAGCCCCGCCGCGGTGGTCTAGTGGCTAAGGTACTCGGCTGCTGACCCGCAGGTCGCGGGTTCGATTCCCGGCTGCGGCGGCTGCATTTCCGACGGAGGCGGAAATGTTGTAGGCCCGTCTGCTCAGATTTGGGTGCACGTTAAAGAGTCCCAGGTGGTCGAAATTTCCGGAGCCCTCCACTATGGCGTCTCTCATAATCATATGGTGGTTTTGGGACGTTAAACCCCACATATCAATCAATGATCATCAATAAGTTTGCTCGACAACTGCGAAACGCGTGAGGGTTTGCCGCTGTACACTCTGGCAAACCAGGTGCTTCGAGACAATGTCATAGCAGAAAAGTTTATTAAGTCTTCTTTTTTTTTTTGTCTGCGTGACATACGTCGTGTTCCAAGTTTGCGGTTTCCTCCCTCTGCATGGTGTAACCGAGCTTGTGTAGGGTGCCCCATCCTTCCTTGTGCCAGAGACATTTCGCTGACTCGCCCGACGTCACACTTGTCTTGCGTGATGTATTCCGGGTTGAGATGGGTGGTCCATTTTCTAGAAGGCTTTAAACGGGTGACCAACCTTTCCTAGTTTCACGTAGACGGGCTCCTCCAGGCGTGCGAAATATTTTCGGCCGCACAAATATTTGACAGCGCGTAGTGTGCATGGCCGGGACGTTTTCCTCGTGCGGACGAACGCGGTCACGAGGCCACAGAGCGCCGTGGCCCGCAATCTGAGTGACGCAAGCGGCCTAGTCACGCAGTTTGGCTTATCGTCGGCTTACATCATCTCACCTCGTTTCACTGTGATCTCGATTTGTTGGTGGGCTTCAGTTCTAGATTGCGCCTAGTGAAAACTGCAAGACCGACGGAGAGATTTCATTCGATTGATGGGGTTTGACGTCAGAAAACCATGATAGGATTATCAGACACGCAATAGTGGCTGCGAAAATTTGGGCACGTGGTGTTCTTTTATAGGCATCGAAACTAAGTAGGCGGACTTGGAGAATTTTCGTCTCCATGAAAAATCCGACTGGACTTCGATTCCGCGGCCCGCGTGTCAGCACTCCAGCCGATAAAAAAAGCCGCAAACGTGTGTTTCGTAAAGCTATAAATGAAAGCTTTTCGCCGCCATGGAAGTTTGCTACTTAATGAGCACAGAGCAATGGCTGAGTAATATTGATGTGAAAGCCACGCTGTTCAGTGCGTCACAGTTCTCGCTTTCTTCCTCTTTTTTTTTTGTTGCGGCGGGGAGGGACATAAAACTACACATGGTGAAACGCATGGGCTTCCAGTCACTCCCTGAATTGTGCGTTTCTGCGCACCAGGAAGAGACGAGGACATGTCAGGTTTAGTTTAATGGAAGGTGTTGATTTATTCTGTTTTTAATTCGCTTAACTGTACCCGAGGCCACTTGTTTATTGGCATGTCTCTGAAAACTTGAGCACGAAAGCTTCACTGCAAGTCAAATACACTCATTGCGTGTAATTGAGCGGTGCTGGGTGCCGGCACCTCGTAGTACGCGCATTGTACTACATGCTGTAACAGTCATTATCACTCCACCTCCAGGTCGCGACAAACCACACGATATACACCACAGGGTTTTCTATGGGAAAGCATTTCTCCGCGTTCTTTAAAGGTGTCAAATGATGACACCCACATTGTGATTTAATTAAACACTAGGCAAAGTGTCTGGTCTTCTGAAATGTATACACTCTGTAGATGGGGGCTACCTGCGTACGCCTTGATTTTTTATAACGCCGAAAAATCCACGAGTGAGTGATACGATGCATTAAACAAAAAACACAGGTAGCGTGTCAGAGTCAGTAGTGACGGCCAATGACAGCGCTTTGCGCCCACACTTCTGTCTGACCGTCTATTTCGCTGCGGTGCTGACGGTGCTGAAGATAACTTTTCGATCGTCGAATTGGTGTACCTGCGTTCAGAATTATTTTTAAGGCGCGAAAGAAAAAAAAGTCGCATGAGATGGGGAGAAACAGTGCCACTAACAACTGATTTGCAAAAATGGGCATACATTTTTTTTTGTCAGTGCAGATAACAATTTCACACCTACGGGGGATGGATAATGAACGCTCAATTAACTTTTTTTTTCGCGTTTATACAACACTGCAGATTTATCACTAACGGGCATCTCACCCTTCTTTTGCCGATATAAAACGCTTCCGTTTGTTGTATGGCTCTTCTGCCTCAACATCTGGCGATAAGCCGCATGTCAGAAAAGCGTGGTCATCAAGAGCTTGCAGGACAATTTTTAACACGCTTCGGCTAGTTTGGGCCCTCTTAATCTTTGTCAACACTTCGCTTGTTTCACCCTTTGTAGGTTCGCCAATACTTTGCTACGAAAGCTGTTATGAGATCACAACTCGGGTCAAGCGCGGCGCCGTAGTTGCCCACCATCGCCGCCGGTGTCCGTCACGAAATAAGAAAAAACAAGCCTAGTACCAAGGACCCAGGGGGGCTAGAAACCGGATCCGCTGCGAACCAGCCCGGCATTCTACCACTGAGCTATGTCGGTGCTTCGGACTTCTTCGCAAACTTACCTTAGACAGACTTGATGTCATGAAAACAATCGCGTCATATGAGTAACAAAGCATTTTAGAACAGCAAAATAACAAGCAGGCGTCACATAATGTGAATAGCGTACGGAGTGAGTCGTCAATGATTGCATGAGCAATCGGCACGAAATTCCTTGCAAGTGTTAGTGGCTACCACGCTTCCCAGAAAAATGACGAAGAATATCGTAGCGAACGCTGGCCTACTACCCAGAAATTATTATTGATTATGCCTTTGTGGGTACCCAGCTAGTGCGCTTGCAGCAGTTACCGAATGGGTGTTTAGAAAACGCTCTGAAAGGCCACTCTTCTATCTTTCGCCATGACTTTGCTGCGCCTTCCGCGCAGTCGTAGTTTTTTTTAAGCAGCAATAAAAAACAGGATGTAATATGTTATTATGAACCAGGAAAAAATAGTATGCATCAAACTTCATGAAGATCAAGCTAGTAGTTTGTTGAAAATAAAAAGGACGTATATGTCTCGTGAGAGCGTTTTCGAAAAGAGGGTAAACACTGTCTTAAGAAAAGTCCATCACGCGATTGCATAAACTGGTATTTTAGCATAAGCTCACTGGATCAATTGGCACCGAGCATCACTTCTTAAGCTGGGAAGAGTAAAGTTGTGTGCACCTCATTTCAGCACGAGCCAGCAGTTGCGTCTTACGAGACTTCATGTGGTCTGTTCCTGTAAAGCTAACTTCTCCGCATGCAACCTACATTTATTGATTTATTTATTGAAAATCTGAATCACCTGAGTGGGCATTACAGCATAAGGGTTACAATAAAAGACTAGTAATCACACTCACAAAACCCGGTAAAACACATTATTGTATAAAATGTTCACAGCACATTGTATTCTTACTCGTGGCTCTTGCAAAAAAGAATACCCAAAGACGTCACCTCTGAAAGGAAATTCGCATACATTCAGTAAAAGGTCACATCTAGATGACACATATGCGGCTATTTTGATATACTTTTCTTGCAGAATGCCTGTTTTAGAATGGTAAACAGCACGAAAACACTTCAGTCTAGGGTGTTCCCACCGATCTCGCAAAGCCTGCCACGACAATTTCTTTGTTATCGGTCATGCTTAATGTTCTACAGTATTTGTTTAGTACAAAGCATACCACCTCATTTTGAGCCTTTTCAAGCCGCTCTGAGAGAACAGCTGCGTGCGAATCGCATCAAACGCAATCGTAATCAAGTATACTGCGAATGAATTTACCTGCTCTTTCAATTTCAAACGCAGTGAGTGACTAAATACGGTGAACAAAACTAGTCGAAATACTGCATGATTCTTAATGCGTGAATTGTGTGTATTTCATAATAACTCGGACGTTATAAATATTTGGTATATATATTAATCATCTTACTTTAGAGTCATCTTATCCAGTATGTATGTGCAATACTGAAATACGTGTTTCCTTGAAAAGGTAAGTGAACACATTTCTGAAGAATTATTGACATTTTATAATTCTCACATCACGATCTTAATACGTGTAAATCAGCCTGCAGTCGATTGATTCGTGGGGTTTAACGTCCCAAAACCACCATGTGATTATGAGAGACGCCGTAGTGGAGGGCTCCGGAAATTTAGACCACCTGGGGTTCTTTAACGTGCGCCCAAATCTGAGTACACGGGCCTACAACATTTCTGCCTCCATCGGAAATGCAGCCGCCACAGCCGGGATTTGATCCCGCGATCTGCGGGTCAGCAGCCGAGTACCTTAGCCACTAGACCACCGTGGCGGGGCCAGCCTGCAGTCGAGTAATGTCACTCTTTCTATGTCTAACTCAACAAACAAGAGTTTTTCGCAAACATTCTAAATGAAGCTTTGACATGAGTTGCAATACCGTCAATAGAATGCAGAAACAATAGGGGGCCTAAATGTAATCCACACGGAACAGCTGAAGTTACTGCAGCATATGCAGAAGAAATTCAATTGAGCACCACAGACTGCTGCCTTGTACAAAGGTATTCGGCTAACAATTTGACATTGTCATCCAAATTGTGGGATTATAGTTGTTATGTAATACCACTATATCAAGTGATTTTGCAAAATCGATGAATATGCTGTCTATTATTTGCGTCTTATCAATCACTGAAGTTAGATCGTGAAAAAAATTCAAACAATTGGGTAGAGCCTAAAAAACTTCTTGAAAACTACACTGACTAGCGCTACAGCAGGTTGTTTTTAACTAAGTGCGACATTATCGAAGTATAACACGCAGGCTCCCCTAGCTTACGTGTCATGCTCTTCAAGGACACCCGTACGCAGTTCACAACACCATTTTTTGATCCCACTTTGT
This sequence comes from Rhipicephalus microplus, assembly GCF_043290135.1. Taxonomy (NCBI): domain Eukaryota; kingdom Metazoa; phylum Arthropoda; class Arachnida; order Ixodida; family Ixodidae; genus Rhipicephalus; species Rhipicephalus microplus. Next base: position 41,576,260 of record NC_134701.1, read on the forward strand.
GAAAGGGCACAACACGTGCCAGCTTTTAATCGTGCGGAAATCAAGCTTTAGATAAGCATTTTTGAAAGAAACAAGAAAAGTGAAAACACAATATCTTAAAACAATTGGTTATCTGTTTGGCTGTTCTTGCTTTTTCTGTCAATATTGTGAAGTACAGATGTTGTGCCTGAATAAGTACCTGCTTTAATTTCATTGATTGATTTGTGGGGTTTAACGTCCCAAAACCACCATTTGATTATGAGAGACGCCGTAGTGGAGGGCTCCGGAAATTTTGACCACCTGGGGTTCTTTAACGTGCACCCAAATCTGAGTACACGGGCCTACAACATTTCCGCCTCCATCGGAAAGGCAGCCGCCGCAGCCGGGAATCGAACCCGCGACCTGCGGGTCTGCTTTAATTTCAAAAGGTATATGATATCAAGAAAACATTTCAACGTATCAATATCCGCAAGTGCGCCGAAGGATGAAGAAGACAATTTTATACGGGATTGTTCCGATGCATTTATCGAAAAAGTTTACGCAGATTTACAAAAATGTGTCATGGCTGGAAGCTAGTCACCCCTCTGAAAAACAAAGAAAAGAGAAATTTGGACATTCTATCCGTAGGTTGTGAACCCCAATAACAGGAAAATTCAAAGGCTACCATAAAGAAGTCACCAAAATTCAACGCCATTTTAACACAGCCCTATGAAAGCGCGGTAAAAAGATGAACCTCGATATTGCGAAGACATAGGTAAGGTATGAATAACTTCACGTTGCGCTATCTGCAGTGCTAGATGTGGCAGGAAATTTATTCTGCTGACGGAAAAGTGGGATGTTTGTGTCCCATAGTCAAAGCAATAGGACATCTACCGGTCTGTCCTATCTAAGAGGAATCTCGTAGACTAATTCTCCGACATATCTTGTGTAAAATAGCTCAGGCTGACTTCCACGACCTTTTAAATGGTCTATTTCTTCTTTCTTTAGAGTAGAGCCCTCCAAGCTTCCAATAGGAGCAAAAAAGACGAGAGAAAGTCGATGTCTGTTCGTGACCTTCATGTTGTGGGCTAGCATACGGCATGACCACCTACAGAACTGGGAGCATTCTTTATCATTTTCTGCTACAGGCTTCCCGGCACACCGTTGATGAGCGAATCTGAAAACCCAGCTGAAGCCAGCTTGACCAATTGGTTGTCAATACTGGACAGCACTTTATGAATACGCGACTTCCTGAGGGCGGATTCAAGACAGTGACGCAATGGCCCGTGATACTGTTTAAGAATGGCATGAGTCACACCACATAAGCGCCTTCTTTGTACGTGGGGCATAGCCCCAACGAACCCGATCAGAACAGAATCCGATATTGAAATTTGAAAACTTCAAGTAATTACTTCCGGGGTATTACCTCGTGAATTGCAAACCTTTTCTACACTGCCTAAATAGAGTAAATAAAAATTGTTCACAGCATTTGCGAAGTGCAGATTTCTGTCCTCAGTAAAAAATATTACAAATAGTACGCACATATAAAAACTTTACAAACATCATTAGTAGGTAGATGGTGATGCACCACTCGGTCAATTTGTAGAAAAAAGATATCCCACAACGCTGGCGCGACACATGATGCAATGCAAACGTCAGCTTTCTACAAAAAAAAAAAACCCTTGGTATAATGAGCGGCCCAAGTAAAATTTCAAAAGGCACAAAAAATTAATGGCAATGCCGCCAGTGCTTTGGAACGGCATGCAGTTTTTTTTTTCTTTCGATGCACTGCCCAACTGCAACAAGGCATTGTGAGGAACGGAATGAAATAAATAAGTCCAGTCCGCAGAAAAGAGCCGTCAGACGGCATCGTTCGTACGGAAAAATAACACAATTTAATGCTTGTTTATTCTACGAAAGTAAAAATCAAAGCTGTGGCGTTGTGTGGACATATCAGTTTGGTTGACCTTGCTAAAGGGATCAGTGAATTCAAGAGTAGTGCGCCTAGTGCTTTTTGAGTGAAAAGGCATAAATATATATATAATTTAGACCACTTGTCACTGAGAAGGGTTCATAGCAGAAGCAGCTGAACCTTTACTTGTTGAAGCATTGGCGTACGTTTAGCTTGGACGAATTGTTTGTAACGGGAAGGCCAAATGATGTGTGTGAAGTTTTCTAAACCAATGAGTGCGTTGGACGGGCCTGTGGGTTAATTTATTCCGTTCCCCACAATGTCTTGTTTGTTGCAGTTGGATAGTGCATTAAGAGAATAAACCCGTGTCTTTTTGAGGCGCTGCCAATATTTGCATTCATGACTTTTAAGGTTTTTTTTTCTGTTTACAGAAAGCTGGCATTAGCATCGTGTCATCTGTCACGTCCCTGATATCCTTCCATCAAAAATTGACGAAGTTGTGCGTCACCATTCACCTTTAAACAATGTAAAGTTTTTAGGTGTATAGACGATTTTTTCTCATTTTAACTTAGTACGGAAGCCTTAATTTTACAAATGATGTGGATAATAATTTCTCTATACATGAAAATGAAAAAGGCTTGGAATTTACGCGAATCGCATGAAAGTAATAACTTGCAGTTTTTTTTTATTTGAATACTGAGTTATATATTGATCGGTTCTGTTGGGGCTATGCCCCGTGTGTAAAGAAGGCGTAGGGTGCCGTCCAGTCTCGACCACCAATTGGTTAGGCGTTTTTCGGGATGGTTTTCTGGTTCGCCCACCGCCAGTGTCGCTGAAAGCCTGTTACAGACAATGAAGAAAATCGCTCTTAGTACTGTAGCTGGCGTTCCTCGTGAGAAGGTAGGACCTATGGCTGCTCGCACTAGCAAACCTGTAGAGCATCTTAACCGCACACGTGCGTGAACTTGCCATGCAGAAGACCTTTCAGTGATTTCCAATCGAATAGATTTTTATTTATTTGCATCTATCTCCGATTTTGGCTCACTGACAACGCTCATAAAGAGAATTTCTCCGAAATGAGCTCTTTGACGTTGTGGCTTTAAAGTTGAAAAGGGTGCAGCGTAGCGGAAGTGTCACGCGACGAATATAAAGATAGCGGAGCCGACTAGCAGACGAAGAGGGCTCAAAGCATCTCGCATGCAAAATAGCGTGCCCTTTGAGATGTATTTGAAACAGTTTGAAGTAAACCGGGCAACCGTAAAAAGTAGCAGCGCAGAAATCGTCACGACAAAAAAAAAAAAAGAGCGGTTTTACTTGCATGTATAACTTGGTAATTAAAGTAAATGTATCATAGAAAGCAAGACAAATAAAATACAGATACTAGTGTCAACAACCTTCTCGTCTTGCTGGCTGATGGGAAAAGTCCTCCATAACATTTTTCCGATTTTAGTTTTGTTTTAGAAATAAGACTGGCCAGCACTTTGGCACTTGCAGTTGGGGCATTATAGCAAGACAAAAAACGAACAGCAAAAGAAAGTTTGTGAACCCTACACAATATTTCGTGTGAAGCGCTGAGCGAGTAACGGATCTTTCACTATAAGCCAACCCTAACGTGGTGAATCGGCGACTTCGCGTAAAATTGAGCGTTGTGCGGTGCATGTGGCACGCTCTCCTCTCCCTCTGCGCGCAACGGTGCGCTTATGGTCCGGCATTGCTCATGTTGTGCAATACGTCATGCATGACACTTTGATATCTTTCCTCATCCTCTACCTGGGCTCGTGATACATTGTTTAAAAACTCTGTGTTCACTTTTCATGAAATTTTACCTGGACTAAGCATGTTGAATATGTCCCAACTAGATCCCGCAGAGTGTTAAACTTTCTTGAGTGGAAATTCCCGTTAGCTCCTCAAGAAATGAGGAAACTACTGCACTTCTCGTTTGTCCGACCTACCTTAGAGTACGCCGGTGTGGCATGGACTCCACAAACAAACTCTGTAGAATATGTTCGAGCTTGCACAGAACCGCGCAGGTCGTTTTGTAAGTAGCAACTATGACTTGAGTGTCAGTGGGCTTAAGAATAGGTTGGTGTAATTTGTAAGTTACACGTAGAAAAAAACTTGAGATTAAAAATGCTCTTCGAGATATTTTATAGTATGAATCAAATAGATAAAAAATATTACCTTTTATTTCCAATTTCTTACCTAGGAAAAGCGAAATATTAGGAGAAGTAATTACGAAACGAATGTCTACCAACACTCCTTTTTTCCGCACACAATCTGCTAGTGGAATAGGATTCCACGAGAGATTGCTGACTGCCGCACTGAAGCATCCTCGAAAGACTGCGTTGTTAGCTACATATTAGTCAAAATTCGTTTTTGTATTCATCTTGTTTGTTGAATACTATTTCTTTTTATGTGATCATACACTTCCATGTGTATTTCCCCCTGCAATAATGCCCACGGGCGCTGTAGGTATTTTAAATAAGTGAATAAATGACAGCGCTAAATAAGACAACTAGGAAAGACAGACTGAATTTCAACCAAAGTTGCCAGGACAAAAAGGCATAAGAGTGCCGAAATATCGCACAACTATCCAAAGGTAGTAAAAATAGCCTAAATTAGCCATGCATGTGAGAACAAACAGGACGTTGTCAATTAAACGATTAGATGGAGTAGCCTTTTGGTGGAAATGTGAGTAAATGCAAAAAAAAACTTTAAAACATAAATACTGGGGATAAAGTGCTCACATTAAAGTGTTTACTTGAAAGTAACACTGAAGTAGTTTTGCATTCGCGAATTTATTGAGAATTCGGTATCTGTGAACCCTTACAACATGTCTACAGCGCTTTTTTTTTTCGCGAATAATGATTAAACAACGGTGCTATTTGTGACGCCAGAAAGCGCTCCATGTACTGGCAAGAGTGGTCGAAAAAAAGTTTCCTGCTCTTACCAGGCATATAGTTTCTTAAAATTAACTCGAGGGCACTCTGGCACTGCGATCATTCAGCGATCATGAGAATGATGGGTAGTACACGAATTTGCCTTGTCTTCGTCTTTGCGGGCCTCCAATCGCACTTGTGGCTCTGTTTATTGCTGTTTCGGTTTTTGATCCGAAGAAAAGAATGTACCCTTTTGAACTTCGGGATCGCTAAGAAATGTTAGGCCTAAAGGTGAAAGTAGCGAAGCCTAGTTGCTGAGTATTTGCTAATTTTTGTTTCTCAAGAAAGCAGCTTCAAGCCAGGCGAAGCCAACTGGAGTAAAAAGTACGAAGATCAGGCAAATTCATGGGCTATCTGTAATTCCCATGCTTGCTGAAGCGCCGTGCGCGCAGCTCTTACATGCACTAGTGCCAGAGTTCCCTCTGGTGTATTTGTAGCAATCTTTGTTTACAGGAACCAGGGTCAACGCGGCACTTTCGCTTGGCTCTGCGTGGAAATTAATTATTTGAATTTGGGGTAGGATCGCCTTGCTTCGTCGAAGGCGAATATAGCTTGCCGCAGACCGCCTCCTTATTATCTGCATCAAGGATTTCTCTCGCCAAACAGCGGAAATACGTGCCCGCAAACATGGAGCCTCTTAGCCGAACTGAATAAAATTTACTTCTATTTAAAGAACCTGTCGAGCGTGCCCAAGGTTCAAGAAGGCAACTGCATCTGTAACGGGCGGTGAAGTGCTATCAATTTTGCGCTGCATTGCTACAATGCTACATGCAAGGTCTTAGTTTTTGAGGTAACTACGGTGAGATTTGTGCTGCTAATTGCTTGTATATCATTGAGCTCCGCTGTCCAGCCTCGCCGTAGTGGTCTAGTGGCTAAGGTACTCAGCTGCAAACCCGCAGGTCGCGGGATCGAATCCCGGCTGCGGCAGCTTCATTTTCGATGGAGGCGGAAATGTTGTAGGCCCGTGTGCTCAGATTTAGGTGCACGTTAAAGAACCCCAGGTGGTCGAAATTTCCGGAGCCCTTCACTACGGCGTCTCTCATAATCAAATAGTGGTTTCGGTACTTTAAACCCCACATATCAATCAATCAAATCAATCGAGTTCCGTTGTCCAGTCAAAAGCTGAATACCAATGCTGTTCACATGATTAGAGAAAAGAGCTATGTCCAGGCCATTGTATCTTAAGGTAGTGGTCATTTAAGGCCAAATCGTCCAGCTTTTTTCGGGCAATCACGAATACGACTAAAAACAATTTCACATGTTTCTAGAAGCTCGAAAGTCACCCTGTTCATTTATTTCTCCTGGCTAAAAATTTCCTGCCTATTAATGAGAGTCAGTAGTATTGCGCCGACTGAGCTAGAGGGGGTAAAACAATTTTTTTCAGAAGACGTTTTATGAAATGAACTCGGTAAAATGATATTTTCGGGAAGGTAATGAAGCTACCTAACTGCAAAAATAATGACTTATGTACATGAATTCTTCGACGGCCTTTTCCACAAGCAATATTGAACAACAATGACAAATTTTGATTTTTTTACTGAGACAATGCAAGCTGAAAGGACACAAATATGTACCGGTGGCTTACTTGACATGCTACGAATTAAAAATAATTTAGGTGCTGAAGGCATAGCAGATAATCTGAAAAAATATTGTGAATTTCACTTTTTGGCGAAAATTGAGTGGCGAAAACTTGTATTAGTGGTTGGAATAAAAATATGCGCAATATCTAATTTTAGACCCCCATTTATTAGCTAAAAATAGGTGAAGTTACAAGAGGGTAATGTTTTTAAATTGGAGAAATGCTTTTTTTGAAATATGCATTTCCACCAATTTTTCGCTAACGTAACTCGAGCGGCATGACACACTCGCAAGGGCTATCTTCAGCAGAAGGCCACTGACCTGGGATAAAGCAGCAAACTTGGAGCAATCTACAGCAGCCATCTACAGAGCAATCGATATGGAAGTGCGGTTATCTACATTGCATTCTCAACGTACAGGAGTGCACTTCAAGAAATGGAGTCAGTGGGGTGACCTCCCGATGAGTCACAAATTATCCTCTCCTGGGGAGTTCTGCAAATGCAGAAGGTGTGCTTTTTACAGTAAATGAAAATATTTATTCGTAGTACGAATGCCTTAATGAACACAGAACAAAATGGCACGGTACACCGACAAACGCTATCGTAATACAAATGTTTCGTTTGTTTTTTTTCGAACTTTCAGGAGAGCACCCTGCTTCATGAGACCCAAAGCCTGTCATATGGCTCGTATTCGAGCCGACAGTCTCATTTACATTGTGCGTAACGTATTTTTGTATACTGTATACTTACATGCCTAGATGGCTCATTTGTTAGTCATCACCAGTGGCGTAGCTAGAAAAGGAGCTGCTTAACCACCCCACAGTCCTGGTATTTTCAGATGTGCATGCGCATACATACGTGCCATACAAACACACACATGAACGTACACAAGGAATAACCGAAATCACCTCTCCCCTCTCACACACCAGCATCAGCCGAAAAATATTTTTTTGATATGCTACTGGTCTCCACACTCTGACCGCATTCATTGTAGCGCAGCTAAGTTGACTATAGTACGTAGATAAAAACCTTATTCTCATTTCAATTGCTCTATATAGAGCACCAAGTTTGCCATCCACATATCAAGTCAGTGGGCTTCTCCTGAAGATAGCCCTTTTTGCGAGTGAATCATGCCAGTTGAATGAAGTAGGTGAAAAACTGGTGGACACTCAATTTTAAAAATATATTTCTCAAGTTTAAAAATAGTACCCTCTTGTAACTTTATCTATTTTAAGCTAACACATGGTCCTTTCAAGTGAGATAGTGCGCATAATTTTAATCCAACCAACAAGGCAAGTTCCTGATGCTCAATGGAATGCGTTTCGCCAAAAAGTGAACTTCGCAATAAGTTTTTAAATTATCTGCTATAATTTCAGCTCCTAACTTATTTGTAGTTTTTTGTCCCATGTCCAACAGGCCACCAACACATACTTTATTTGTGTCCTTTATTTGTGTCCTTTGAACAGAGAGGGTGACACCGGGCCTCACTCGGAACACTGTTTTTAAATGAACGTTTATTTCACTCTCTCTCCTTTGACCTTACCATGCTCCCGAACAAATATCCCGAATTTGGCTGCATACACAACATTGTCCGTGCGAAAACCCTCGAAGAATTGTTATATACAAGTGATTATTCTTTCAGTTAGATCATTTCATTACCTTGCCGAAAATACCAATTCATTCAGCGAATTCTAGAACCGCTTTTTTTAAAACAATTGTTTAATGTGCTCTGGTTCAGTCGACTCAAAACTACAGAGTTACGTGAATAGGCAGGAAAATTTTTCGCTGTAGTATTAAACGAGCAGCACACGTTTCGAACTTTGAAACACCTGTGTAAATATTTTCAGTCATATTGGTGATGGTCGGGAAAACGCTGGATGATTTCGCACGCAATGATCCATAAGGCTAATGAAAGTTGCGATTGTAGGAGTGCTCCTTTATTTTTGTTCGCGATTCGTGTTATTAAGTTTCTAATAATTAAGGCCGTGTGCTTCCGAGAACTCGCTTGTTCGTGTTGGCAGTAGTTAAAACTCCAAACATATATATTGTCACAGAGAGATGCTTTTATTTACAAGAGACAATGAATGCGAGAGTCCAGGGGTCTGGCAGATCACCGCTCGTGCCAACCTCGTTCTCCTCTTCTACCACACGTCCCCTCAGTATCGTAGCGATTCCCCCTTTGCAGACGATGCCCACCGAGCGAGTTAAGCTGCGTTGCGATGAAGAAAACGTTTTAAACGGGCAACATGAACGACGTTGGTCTTGCTTGAGCAGTGGCCAGTTGACAACAGCTGAGATATCGCATACGTGACATCTCTGAGACGTTCCAGGACAACAAACGGACCAGTGTAGTTGGTCAGAAACTGCTGGCAGAGGCCACGCTTGCGAAGCGGCGTCCAAAGCCACACCAAATCCCCTTTCCCAAACATTACGTGCCGGTGACTTCCGTCTTAATGGTTGAATGGTTCTTAGAGCGTTTCTGAGAGACAAAAGTTGGAAGACAGGTGATGCACTGGGCCTCTTCTGCTGCGCGAACGGTTTCGGCGAGAGTAGGCTGATCAGGCTCGAAAAAAGAAAGAATAGGGGCAAGAGCTGTGCTAAGTTGGCGTACGTAGGGCAGATAAAATGAACTGTATCTCGTTGTTTCGTGCTGTGCAGTGTTGTAGGCGAAAGTTATAAATGGCAAGATTGTGTCCCATGTTTTGTGTCCGGAATCAACATACATGGAAATCATGTTGACGAGTGTTACGAGGTATAGTGTGACGAAAATGACACGAAGCAAGACGAAAGAGGTCTTCAACTACATAGGCAACAAATCACCGCCCGCGATCACTGATGATGACACTGGGGGATTTATGGTGTTATATAACGTGCGAGAGCATGAACTGTGAAACTTGAGTGGCTGTTGCCGCAAGAATCGCCACAGCTTCGGCGTAGCGTGTGAGGTGGTCAAAGTCCACAATAATCCATCAGTTGCCGTTCGTTGATCGCGGAAAAGGGCCGAGGAGGTCCTTTTCCGCGATCAACGAACGCCAACTGTTTACGATCAACGAACGGCAACTGTGTTATTTATTCTTTATTTACAACATACTGCGGTCTTTTCAAGACCGCTGTATGTTGTAAATAAAAAAAATAAATAAACAACACCAACGCTGTCAAATGGTGAACCTGGGGGTGCTATGGAATGAAGTTGTGCGGCTGGGGCAGTTGTAGGACGCTTGTAGCGTTGACATTGCTCACTGCTGGCAACGTATACAGCCAGACCTTTACGAATCTTCGGCCGGAACAAGCGTTCTTGCTTGCGATAAAATGTCTTAAAGAACACCATATGGCCAGATTTTGGATCGTCGTGCATTGCTCTAAGTACGTGTTGTCGTAAACTTGTAGGCACAACTATAAGTAGGTGAGGGCCTACGCTGGAATAATTATTTTTTAAAGAACGCCATTCTTCACGACAAAACCACGTTGACCGTTCGTTCCGGAAATAAAGAAAGAAGCGAGATTGTTGTCACTGCATTGCTCGGCTCACAAAGTTGTTAGGTCAGGAAACGGAGTATACACTACAGCCAAATATTCATCAAAGTTGTCAGCGTCACACTCGGTTGTCGGAAGGGGAAGCCGTGAAAGGCAATCGGCGTTGGCATGAAGATGACCGCTCTTGTAACAGACTTCAAAGTCGTGTTTTTGCAATCGTAACGCCCAACAAGCAAGACGGCCAGATGGGCCCCGTAATGCCAACATAAAGAATGGAGATCCGTGATAATCGAGAATCCACGTCCATAGATAGTGGTGGTAGACCAGCCAGCTAGTGACTTGTGGTTGTTGAGGGGGTGCTTCCGTGATTGTTCATCTGGGATCACTCCGCTGTCCCCAGCACCTCCATCAATCTTGTTACGGTGAGATGCCTTCATTTGCATGAGATGATTGTGAGAATCCAGGGGTCTGGCAGATCACCACTCGTGCCAACCTCGTCCTCCTCTTCTACCACGCGTCCACTGAGTATCGTAGCAATATGCATGCACACTATGCATAAACGAACATGCATACACGCACGCATCGCACGCGCGACCTTCACGCAGCTGTTTTTGTGCGTGTGTATACGCGCAATCGAAATTACGTCTGAGGGGGAGGATTACAGCTGCCTGATTTGGGAATCAGAAAACAAGCATATGCCAAAAATAGTCACACTCGTAAAGCAACAAATTTCATAAAGCACTTGCAAGCCTGTATACACCATCTCTACGCCGTGGTTACAGAAGCGCGAGTATTGATAAAGTAAGATTTTGGCTGCTATGGTTTGAAACATTTCATCTCTTGTTGAGCCAGCTAGTACAACGACAACGACGATGACGACGACGACGATAATAATAATGATAATAATAATGATAACATTAAAATTATAAGAATATTAATGTTAAGATAATAAGAATAATGATAATTATTATTATTATTATTACTATTATTATTATTCGTAATATTATATTCTACTATTAATAATAATAATAATATTATTATTATTAATCAGGAATAATTATATATATTATTCTTTATGGCTCAAGCCTCATTCGCGGCAAATGAATGATATAACAATAGTTTACTGGATGATTCCACGTAAGATCGAACAAAGCATGGCTGGTCCACCTCCTAAATTTCTTTCAAAATTTTATTATATATTGTGGTCTGATTAGTGGAAAGAAGGAATCCGCAATTGGTTTTGTTGTGAAAACTTTTTTTGATGCACGCGAAATCAATAATGATGGACAGGTGGACTGCCACGCTTACCTGCTCTGCTGATTTTTCGAATTTGGCGATGGTTTACACAAAATATGTTAAAGATACGTGCCTCAAACTTCTATGGATGCATATAGTGGTACTGGCCCTTACGTTGAATTAGAACCCGATTGTCAGCGTTGTGTATATTGTGGGCATTTAAAGCACGCTTCTTCATCACCTGTATAAACCATCATCACCTAGTGCTCTTCATCATCATCGTTAGTAGGGATGACCCCTGATTCGGTTCTGTGCCTCTGAGGTAACGGTTTTGGCCACGTCTTCGAGGCATAATAAAGGCGTGTAAAGCACTACGTCGCAAGTGGTGGAGGTTGCTCCTCGATTCCCCGTGCCTGCTCGCCCGCTTTACCTCCTGGAGCTTCGCTCAGGTCGCCGTTTGCGCTACGTGCCCACCAGCATGCCGCAGGACAAACCCTCAGGCACTTCTCCCTTTACCCCTCCGGCTACGACGATCGCAGCTTCTCACTCTTGGATAGTCAGTGGACCCCCTCGCGAGCCCCCGCTATTTGCTGGACTCCGAAATGAGGACATGGACGACTGGCTACACCAATATGATATAGTGAGCGCAGCAAACCGTTGGGACGATCCGTACAAGCTCTGCCACGTCTCCTTCTATCTTACTGGCGTGGCGAAGACTTGGTTTTTTCACCTCCAGATTGACTTCCCCAACTGGAACGTCTTCAAAGAACATCTGCGACAAGTCTTCGCTACTCTGGCAGTTCGAGCCAGTCTGGCGAAGAGAACACTTGATGGTCGCAAACAACAAGTAGGCGAGTCCTACACCTCGTATATTGAGGGTTTTCTCTCTCTCTGTCGACGCGCCAACAACTCCATGTCCAAGACAGACAAAGTTCGCCATCTGCTCAAAGGCATAGGGCCTGTCGCCTTTAACGCTTTCGTCGTAAAGGACCCAAGTACCTTTGCTGAAATTGTAGCTATGTGCCAGCGCCTGGACAAACTCGAATCCGCACGGCTGCAGCTGGACAACTCTCCTGCAGCCAATCCTTACAAACGTCCTGCAGACCGCTCGTTACGAGCCGTGACTCACAGCATGATACGAGAGGAACTGCCGCCGCTTCGGTTTACAGCACGTCCGTTTCCTTCTGACACCCCCAGTACAAATTTACGGGACGTCGTCAAGGAGGAGTTGGCGGCTATGATTGGTAGTGCGTACACAGACCCTCACGTCTCTAAAGCCCCACTGACTTACGCGCAAGTCACCGCAGTTACTCCAGCCTTCGTTTCATCGATACCGCCGACGACGACATCAGCCCATCTGGCGTCCCTGGCGCCCAGCATGCGAAACCTGCCTTACTATGCCCCACCAGCGCCAGCACACCTGTATTCCATAGTCCCCAGCCGAAACAACCAACCCTACTATCAATCATGCATGGCGCCCGACAAGACCCACATGCTACTATTGCAAATATCGTGGACACATCGCACGTGTCTGTCGAAAGCGTCAGCGAGACGAGCGTCGTGGGTTTGGCACTTACGAACGGGATGGCTATGCCACAGCAAGCGCTTTCCAGCCCCGTCCTTACACTACGCTTAATGGTTGCTCTTCCCCGCCATCAATAACTCCTGAAACGGCTCCTCTCTACCGTGGTGCCAGGCATCGTTCGCCATCCCCTCTCAGTCGCTCTACGTCGCCACTTCGACCAGCCTCACAGTTCGCTGACCGTCGCTCGGAAAACTAAGTTACGCAGCTCCAGGCGGAAAAGCTGCATTGAGCAAATTAAAAAAAATTTGCTCCAGAACATCCTCATAATATGATATCTGTTCCAGCGGAAGGTATCAAGTGGAAGCATGAATAGACACTGGTGCTAGTTTCTCGGTCATTCACAGATATTTGTGTGCGCGTCTCCGCAAAGTTACTACGCCCTACGATGGACCTACGTTGCTCGCTGCTCAAGTGGACGCCATCTAACCTTCCGCCATGTGCACTGTTCGTGTCTACATTGATGGACTTCTCCATTATGTGAAATTTGCAGTGCTTAGTTCGTGTACTGAACAGCTAGTGTTAGGATGGGACTTTCTTTCAACGGCGTCCGCGTCCATCTGCTGCCGGCAACGCGTCCTACACAGCCTATTCGCTTCACGCAGGTGACGCACCACTTCGTTTCTATGCTGCAGAAGACACTGAGCTACGTCCGCACAGTCAGCGAATTGTTACTCTTCTGTCTGATGTCATTGACTACGGTGATGTGCTTGTACAACCCTCCGTACGCTGTGTCACCAGAGGAATAGCCTTCGCATCAGGTCTAATACGTTTCAACGTTGGCTTCGCATTCGTTTACGCAACAAACCAGACGCCCGAAAAAATTCTGGTTCCGAAGGGCTCAACGCTGGCTGCGTCGCTACACCGGAGCCTTTCTCTGTGGTAACTTTTCAAGACGCTTCTCCTGAAGATCTTCCTGTTGCACGTTTCCCATCCACCTCCGCCCTTAAAACCACCATCAGCTCTGACCTGACCCCTTCGCAGACCAAACAACTGTTTGCCTCGCTGACTAAGCACGAAGCTTTGTTTGACGTCAATTCACCCGTATTGGCACAGACGTGCGTCACCACGCATCGCATTGAGATGGAGGGTACGCCTATCGTACGTCGTCGGCCATATCGCGTATCAATAGCTGAGCGTAAGGTTATTGAAGAAAACGTCGACTAAATGTTGAGACGGAACATAATACACCCCTCTGCTAGCCCTTGGTCATCACCTGTCGTCTTAGTTCGAAAAAAAAGACGGTTCTGTGCGCTTCTGCGTAGATTACCGGGCGCTAAATAAGATCACGCGCAAGGATATATACCCAATGCCACGTATAGATGCCGCCTTGGATTCGCTACAAGGAGCTCAATACTTCTCGAGTATCGATATACGTTCAGGATACTGGCAGATACCGATGCATGAGGACGATAAAAAACAGACGGCATTTTCGACACCGGACGGACTTTACGAGTTCAATGCAATGCCCTTCGGCCTGTGCAACGCACCCGCAACATTTGAACGCATGATTGACACCATTTTGCGCGGACTGAAGGGAAAAACTTGCCAGTGCTATTTGGACGACATCATTGTTTTCTCGTCAACTTTCTCTTAACACTTACACCGTTTAGACGAAGTCCTCGTGTGCCTTGGTACGGCTGGCCTTCAGCTGAACACGAAAAAGTGCCGTTTTGCCAGTAAGACAATTAAGGTCTTAGGCCACATTGTGAGTAAGGATGGCATTCGTCCTGATCCCGATAAAATATCGGCCGTTCTTCATTTTCCTCGTCCTAAAAGGACCAAGGACTTACGCAGTTTTCTTGGCCTGGCTTCATACTTTCGCCGATTCATACGAGACTTTGCCTCGATCGAGGCACCTTTGCACAAATTACTCGGTTCCGGTGTTGGCTTTGAGTGGTCTCCTGCCTGCGAATCAGCGTTTAGCCATCTGAAAAACGCCCCCACAACTGAACCCGTACTTCGCCATTTCCATGAAACAGCACCTACACTCCTGCATACTGACGCTAGCGCTCACGCAGTCGGAGGTATTCTACTGCAGCACGATGAATGATCACGTGAAAGGGTCCTTGCGTATGCCAGCCGCGTCCTGACCAACACCGAGAAGAATTTCATCATTACTGAACAGGAGTTTTTAGCTGTTGTGTGGTCGGTGCAGAAATTTCGACCTTATCTGCATGGCCGTATTTTTACTATAGTTACAGAGCATCATGCCTTATGTTGGCTTTCCACGCTGAAGAATTCGTCAGGACGCCTTGGTCGATGGACTATGCGTCTTGAAGAATACGACTTTACTATTATCTACAAGTGCGGCAAAAAGCACCAGCACGCAGATGCACTTTCTCGCTGCACGCTTCCCATGGCGCCCTCCACTGCTTCCTCTACAAACTTCAGCGAGGAACGCTTGGATAGTCCTTCCACATCTGTTTCGTTCTTAGCCGTCATTAACAAGATCCCTCCTGACGATCACGCATCAACTCGCTGACGCTCTCTGTAAACGCCTCATAGATCGCCTTCAGGGGAAATCACGACCGCCTAATGCCCGCTTTCGGCGACAGCTCAGACATTTCAAGCTCGATAACCGCGTTTTTTACCACCACATCTATCACCCGGATGGTCAACGCTGTGTGCCTGTTCTGCCTCGCTCTCTTCGAGCCGATAATCTTAAAGCCTACCATGACGACCTGACTGCTCGTCATTTTGGTTTGCAGAAAACGTACGATCGCACTAAAGGTCATTTCTACTGGCCAGGGATGTGCGCCAGCGTAGCAAAGTACGTAGCCTCCTGCAACCTTTGTCAGCGCCGAAAGCTTCCGACATCACCTCAATACGGAGAGCTGCAAACACTTCCATGTCTGTCGGCACCATTTCAAGTCGTTGGCATCAATCTATATTGTCCCCTTCTCACGACTCTCAGTGGCCATCGATGGATAGTGACAGTTGTCGACCATTTGGCACGTTACGCTAAAACGTCCTGCGTGAATTTGGCCTCTGCTTCTGACGTGACCACATTTATGCTTGAAGCCTTGATCTTGCGTCACGGTGCTCCTCATGTCATACTTAGTGACCGTGGAAAAGCTTTCTTTTTACAAATTGTGGAGGAATCGCTAGAAGCCTCCGGCACCAGCCACAAGATAACCTCCAGCTATCACCCCCAAACCAACGGGCTCACTGAGCGCTTTCATCGCACTCTGTCCGACATGATAGCCATGTACATTAAGCCATACCACACCAACTGGGATGCGATTTTGCCATTCGTAACATTCGCTTATAATACCGCCATACAACTCACAACTGGCTACTCGCCATTCTACCTTGTCTACGGCTGATCGCCATCTTCCTTTCTGGACGTCTCGTTCTTGACAGCCCCGGTTACACCATCTACATCCTCCGGTGAACAATATGGATCCCGTCTCCATCACTGTCGCCAGCTCGCCAGACTCAAGACTGAGGAGAGACAAGAAGCCCGTGAAATTCTGCATGACGCGTCCCACACCACTGTGACCTTCCACCCTGGCGATGACGTGCTACTCCAGACACAGGTTCGCACTTCTGGCTTGTGCGACAAAATTCAGTGTTGGTTACTCGGCCCATACACAGTCTTAGAGCAGACCTCGCCCGTTAATTATCGCGTTGAACCTGTGATTGCTCTAAGTGACCAGCGCTGTCGTGGTACCGAGATAGTGCATGTCTCGCCTCGCATATGAAGCATTTCGCAAGGCGTTCCCCGCTACTATAAGTTGCTGCCAGGATCGCCGCTCTCTTGCGCGGGGAATTAGTGTGGGCATTTAAAGCACGCTTCTTCATCACCTGTACAAACCATCATCACCTAGTGCTCTTCATCATCATCGTTAGTGCGGATGACCCTTGAGCCGGTTCTGTGCCTCGGAGGTAACAATTTTGGCCACGTCTTCCAGGCCTATTAAAGGCGTGTAAAAGACAACGTCGCAATATATATTTTTCAATTATAAAGTTTGACCTTAAAAACATTTTTTAGCCTAGTTCGCAGGTTTTTATTTCACAAAGCACCTATGGCAGAGCAGTGAAAATTCTGCATTACTTTTTGAGCATGCTTATGTGTAAAACGGCCAAAACCTATATTATTAGCAATTTTCATTGAAAACATATAATCGCGCTATCTTTTTTTGATAATTTTTTTCTTTACCTATATTCTCCTGCATATCAGCTTTCACAACGAATGAAAACATGTTGCATTATTTGGTTTAGCTTGCAGTTACGGCCTGTTGAAAAATACCCTACTACAATGCTGACACGATACTTGAGCTTCTGTTGGTATTGCGCTTTGTTGGACAGACTTGTAGAGCAACTGATTTTTTCAGGCAGCAGGCATGCCATTGTCGGCAGCGTTTTCTTGCAGCGAACGAAGAAATTGTTCATCGAAATTTTGTTGTCCACGAAACTTTTCCGCTCAGTGTCGATGTAGCTGTTAAATCACTTTTTACAATATGAAATGACTTCCGGTTTCTGTAATTTCATGAAAAATGAAGATATGATCTTGTTATTTAAAACATGTGGTCTCGCGCTGGCGCTGAAAAGCCTAATGACAGTTTTTCATTTTTATATGCTTTTTTCAAAATAACGTTAGCATCTCGAAAAGCTCATTGACAAGTTATCATTATTAGGTGGTTTTTGAAGGTAACGTAAGCTGCCCTTGGTTTTTCGACGGATGCGACACATTCGTTACTCTTTCTGTACAACAATCTGCATCGACGACGTGCAGAGATCTGTTGCGACAGCATGGCCTGCTTTCTGGGCGGCCAGCAAGAACGGGGCCGCAATCTTCCTTGTCGGTGAGGAAAGCAGGCCACCTTTCCTTTCCACGAAGCAAAAAGAAAGGCCCGCGTCTCAAAGGGCAAATGTTCTCAACTGTCGCTTTCACGCGTGTAACCTTGCCTCGGACCATTGTTGACAGGCAATGTCACACTCGGTGCGCGTTTGAAAGTGAAACTACATGTGCGTACGTGCGCATGTAACACATTAAGCTCTGTGTCGTGCTAGGCGGTCATTTTGCAACGGGACAGTGTTAAAGACGTCGTTTTCCATAAACTGCTGTGTGAGCAAAAAAAAAAAACAGCGTGGTTCATGAGCGAAAACTTTGCGATGAAAATGAAAAAAAAACGTACAAACTTTTGGTCGAGTGGTAATGAAACTCTGTATTCTGCATGACAAGCGTGTGTTCCACCGCACTGCTTCAAACTAGTAGCGGAGAGGGCTGTACAGTCTGGCAGCTGTTTCTCAGGGGCCTGTTCATTTCCGCGTATTTTCCTGTCTGTCTGTCCACTCTTAACGGCACCGGGTACTTGAAATGGCCGATCCTATCCGCAGCGCCCCCAGTGTTGCTCAAGATTCGGCGTTCATACTTGGGCGATCGTCAATTAAAAAGCAATTATTGCGCATACTTCAGGCACGATAACACGTATATATTCTCTATGTGCATCTTTTACTACAAAATGCATACATAGGTACTTGTAAGGACCATA
This sequence comes from Rhipicephalus microplus, assembly GCF_043290135.1. Classification (NCBI taxonomy): domain Eukaryota; kingdom Metazoa; phylum Arthropoda; class Arachnida; order Ixodida; family Ixodidae; genus Rhipicephalus; species Rhipicephalus microplus. The sequence goes on from NC_134701.1 coordinate 41,594,439, forward strand.
GTGTTTACCACGCTGCGCTGACCATGCAACGCTTGCCCAAAAAGGCAAGTGTTTCCAACGCTTTGCTAAGATGGCAAGGTGGTGGCACCTACCCATCACCTTGCGTTGTACACCTTATAACCTCTGAGACGGGCGTGTGCCCGTCTCAGCACCACACATTTTTTTTTCCCAAGATAACTGCCAGATAGCGCTCAAGTCTCACGTGTGATGTCACTTGATGCGCTCGTTCGCCTCCGCTGCACGCTCGAGGCACTCTAACGCAGCGCCTCAAGAAAACCATTCACCAATTTGCTTGCGCAGAACACCAAATAAACATTTTGCTCACTCTCTCCAGACACAAGCCTATCGTCTTTCGACGACATTTGCAGAATGACATGCAGATATGGAGCCAATTTTTTTAATCTATCTATGATCTATCTATCTATCTATCTATCTATCTATCTATCTATCTATCTATCTATCTATCTATCTATATATCTATCTATCTATCTATCTATCTATCTATCTATCTATCTATCTATGTATCTATGTATCTATGTATCTATGTATCTATTTATCTATTTATCTATTTATCTATCTATCTATCTATCTATCTATCTATCTATGTATCTATTTATCTATGTATCTATCTATCTATTTATCTATTTATCTATCTATAAATCTATCTATCTATATATCTATCTATTTATATATCTATGTATTTATATATCTATCTGTATATCTATCTATCTATCTATCTATCTATCTATCTATCTATCTATCTATCTATCTATCTATCTATCTATCTATCTATCTATCTATCTATCTATCTATCTATCTATCTATCTATCTATCTATCTATCTATCTATCTATCTATCTATCTATCTATCTATCTATCTATCTATCTATCGATCCGCCTACGACTTTTAGCTCTGCTGGCCGTTTCGATAATGGTGTCGATACCAAAAATTGGTACGGCATAACATGACTGTATGACAAGCAGAAGTGGCTAGTCATAGCATAAAAATCATGGCATGTGTGTCATGAATATCATTTACATTTCATAGTATTTTTGCTCTTGCGGTGGGTTCGTTCACATGACATTTCGCAAATATCACATTGTATGACATGACTGCATGGCGAACACAAGCGACAGACCCTAACCTAATAATGAAGTGCTTGTCATGTAACATGACTACATGCCACGCTCATGATGTGCTAGCGGCCGTTTCACCAGCTTCGCACCTACCAAATTCAGTATTCCGTCATATGAATGGATGACGAAGCTAGTGACATGATGCAAACATGATAATCATGAGATGCGTGTCTTTTAAGAACATGACTACGTGCCACACTCAAGGCACCTATGAACTTTGAAGTGACCCGGTGCACGTGCGCACCGGCGTTTGTTTCGTCGCGTCACGCCGGCGATGATACGCCAGGCGCCGATCCGCCAGCCATACTCGCAATGTTCATAGACTTCCGCACCACCTGGCGGAATTTGGGCGTGTCCTCTCGAGGATTATCAGCAGGCAGACGCTCCCTTGCTCGGCTGGGCTAGCCTCAGTGCTAACGCGTCGGCAAGAAGCGAACACGAACCACTTTGTATGTTTCGAGCATCAGTCAATATACCGGACCCTGCGTGACGCGATAAATCTGAATTCTTCTTGCGCGACACTAAGTTTTTGTGAAAATACTGGCAACTCGCGCTTTAGATTATAGCACGCAGAGTACACATACCAGCTTCAAGAGATTTTCTGCAGCCACATTGGATAGTCCAACGTTATTGTCTGACCTTTGCATTTGAAACTCGCCTTGTTTTACGTGCGTATAGCATTCGTTAGTTCTTTTGTAGTGCATGAATCCCATAACATTCATTCTACGCAGAAAGCGGTGCAGGCTCGCGATTTGCTCTTCCAAACGGCCAACGCTGCGCCCCTCAATTTTTACGTTCGTTGATGGATGGCAGAACACCAAACACAAGTGATTTGCTTTTGGTCGGGTGTCGGAGTAAATTGTTTTCCGCGCCCAAATAAACGTGCACGGTGAGTGACGTCAAATGGTAGTGTGTAGGTGTTCTGGGTGACGCCGTGTTGTGTTGTGCGTGGTAAATGACACGTTGTTGGCTACTGAAGTCGTTTGGCGGAGAGAATCCCTCTGATTACTTTCAGCAATGGTGTTCAAAAGAACCGTCTTGATATCGAGGATTTTTCACTGGATGTAGAAGGCACCGAGAGTGACAGCGACGATGAACAATTAGCTGCTAACTTACGGGCAGCGAGTTGCACTTTACGTCCCGTCGTGGGTTTATTTTTTTTCACGCTCGTAAGCCACTTTGATTTAATTTGTTGTACAATATCCATCAGTGAGCTCAAAATAAAATGATCATTATTCATGTGCATTGCATGTAGCACAATTAAAGTGGTTATTACAAAGCGCCGCATGCCGCGAATAGGCTCGAAATCAACCAGCCAAGCAAAATGGTTAGAGTAATGAAATGTGCAGTTACGAGTATAGTTCACGCTAATTTTTCCCACACTTCACAGGTGCCGTTCGAACAACGTTGTTGTTTGACGAATTTTCACAATTGGGACGTTGGAAAAAGTGTACGCGTGTATTCGTTTCGATATCCTTATTTCGATCGCGCTGATAAAGCTGAACATCCGAGTGCAGGGAATTGCGCTCTGTTAGTTTTATCATGGCTGTGACACAAGCGCTCCTTAAAGGGAAATAAATGCGTGCGTTCTGTTGAAGAAGCAGCTGCATGATGCTTACAGTGCAAGTAATGAAGACGGCATAATATGTTTGCAAACCATCGCTATGTGAAACATTCGGTGCTCTGCAGCCGCAACGGCACGCTACTCCTAGTGGCTATACTACTGCAGCAAATCTGCCAGGCTGGCTCGGCAGATATTATCTCGGAGTACCATTCAGTTCATAGGTCAATTCCAGTTGGAGCAGTTTTCTGTAGCACGCGCAGGATTACGCAAGGTGTCGTTGATTAAGCTGAAACTACCACCCTTCGCACTGCGGCTAAAAATGAGGTCGCGAACATTTAGCAGTTCTTATCGTCTGGGAAAGTACTTTAATTCGATATACATTTCTTCGATGATCAAGAGTTCATCTGCTGAAAGTGGCATGGGGCGTCCGTCCGTGCGTCCTATCTTTTCCTATGCGAGTTCACGGGTTGATCATCTTCCCGCAGCCATCTTGGATTGCATGCCCGGCCCGTGGGCATTGCAAATAGAGTGCTCGCACTTTGATAGCGTAGCGTCGCTGCGCCCAGCGTGCGCGTGCGTCAACGTTACGTAGAAGTATATCGGGCCCTTCATGATGCGCTCGCCGCCATTTCGCTAGTTTCACATATACCAAATTTGATATTGCGAGACGTCAACGGAGGACAAGGAAATGGGACTGGTGCAAACATCATAATCATGAGATGCGTCCCATGTAACAACATGACTACATGCCACACTCATGACGCGCTCGCTGCTGTTTCGATTGCTCCACATATACCAAATTCGGTATTGCATGAAGGCAACGGACGACGTATGTAAATGACACGTCCGAACAGGATAATCATAACATGCGTGTCATGTAAGAACAAGACAACATACAACGATCGTGATGCGCTCGCAGCCGTATCGCGAACTTCACATATACCAAATTTAGAATCTTCCGGAGCCCTCCACTATATACGGCGTCTCTCATAATCATATTGTGGTTTTGGGGCGTTAAACCCCACATATCAATCAATCAATCAAATTTAGAATCACGTGTTGTGGATAGACGATGAAGGTAAATGACACGTCCAAACATGACAATCATGATATGAGTGTCGTGTAAAACATGACTACCGGCTACGCTCATAGCACGCTCGCGGCCGTTTCTCTGGCTCCACACATACCAAATTCAGTATTAGGTGACGTGAATAGACGAAGGTAAATGACACGTCCAAACATGATAATCATAACATGAAAGTCATTTATGGCATAATTTACTCTACCTCTTAGTGTTGTGCTGATTTTAAGGTGTTTCTCATTCAACGTTTCTCATTCATGCTTTGCGTATTATCGATTCTCACTGTACGTAGGATCTGCCAATTTATGAATTATATTTCTTTCTAGTGTTTTCATATATATAGAAACATATACCCTCACTGATGGTGGCCACAAACGTCGACGTCCACGCCAATGTCGGTGGCAAAAACCAGCCAAGAGTGTCCATATAACTGCTATCGCAATGAAATGACCAACGAAAACACGAAAAGTGAGACACGTCAAACAAGTTTATACAAAAAGCCAACGTCAGCGTCCATTAGTGTAACGTTGAAGTGCAAGTAAACTGAGTTGTAATGCAGGGCTCATCTGTGTTTTATGTCTCTCCTGTCTTCGTCCTAGTCATGCTGCATTTATACGCTTACAAATTTAGGTGGGCAGCACTGTCAGCACAATGATCGTGTCACCAGCAGTACACGTGCATAGGATCTTTGTCCAAAGGAGTTTCGAGACCTGACGCGTGGCTCTGTGGTAGAATATTTTACTGCCACGCTGAATGCATGGGTCAATTACTGTTGGGACATTTGCTTATCTTCTTTGCATTTGTCGGGTCAACGGTGTCATTGTCGGTTTTCCTTGATGCCCTAACGTTAATTTAGCAATAGATAGTTAGTTTACCGAGCTTAGCGGGATAGTGGGCTTACCGAGATAGCTGTATAGAAGTGCGCAAAAGCAGTAACGTATTTGACCCGCACCCCTCACTGTACGCACGAAGTTTTTCAGATTTTACGTTACCATGTTAGCTTCGTGTATGTAGTGTACGCAAAACATGGCGGCGCTTACGGACGCCCACTTCGAATTGAGTTTGGCGTAGTGGTGAAAGATTCACTTTATTCGCAGCAAACGACAGTTTAAAATGGCATCACTTGCTTTCAGTTTTATTTGATGGCCGAGTATTACAGATAAGTTAGCGTGGTTGTTGAGATAGCTTCCCATTTCGAACGTTTCTAGGCCTAACTAAAAAAATTTTGTATACATATTGACACTATATACCTTTTCGCATTTTTGTGCATAGTTCATATTTATTTACTCTCATCTTTGCTAAAAAAACTTGTAATAGTGCTTCGCGTGGTGACACAAGCAAACATTCTCATTTATTTTTGTGTTTTCACTCTTCTTTAATAATTATACGGTAAGTGGGGCCACCATCCCATCTGGTGCGCATAAACCACGTAAACGCTATTCCGCTAAACTATAAGGCGCTGTCCGCAAAGAACATTCCCTGAAAGGTAACGCTATTCTCTTAACCACCGCTATGTCGCTTACGGTAAACTAAAACTGCCTAATGTCTGTTGGCACATACCCGCATACCACGGCCTGTATGTGCCACCCGTGTCTGGAGGAGAGGCTTTGACGTTGTACAGGATGGCATTTTCACACTATTCATGTGATGACCAGACAGTCATAATTGTTCTACGCTCTTAACCTCCCATACTTATTTGGTTCACCCCAAGTTAAGGAGGTGATCACGAGAGCATGCCGACGTAGGAGCTAGACGGACGGACGGACGGACGGGCGGGCGAACGGATGGGTTAAAAGTTTTCGCGGTACGCAAAAAAGTGCTTAAGATACGGGGACAACTAAAGATTATACTCATATGTACTTGTGTTGTTCTAAGCCCATCGTGTTTCGTTTTTTACTCCTACCCGTCTGTTAAGCGTTGTTTTTTTTTCGCTATGAAACACTTACAGGCCCAATAAGATTAGGTAAAAACTCTCCGCAGGCACCCAGCACGTAGGTTTTACTGAATTTTGTCGTCAAAGCTTGCTGCAAAATTATTACGATGTACTGGCTTTACGCATGACGAGATCCGATCTCCTTGTTTTTGTACAATAAATCTTTCGTTACATTAGGCGAGCATTAATACAGCCTTTCAAGCTTAAGCAGGTCGCGGTATTCATCAGGACACATAATTACCTCTTTCTGCAATGACACGTTAATTTTGTGCGAACGAGTAAGAAGAGACGGCGGACTGCTTCTGCTCGGCTGTATTTGCATCGCGAGATGAGGCTTGCCTTAGGTCTCATGAACAACCCATGCTGCGAATAAGGCCTACGTACCCGTTTGTTTCTCGTACGTATTACGGCCTCTGTGTGCGCTACGGTACTTTTGAACCTTTGCAGGTTAGCTAAAGTACAATTTAAAAAGGAAAAATATGAGCTGCATACGTGACGCAAACGGACCAAGGAGGCGACAATCAGCGAACAAGCCACGTGCCTAGCCTCTTGCGTCATTGGACCTTCCTTACTGCGTCAAAAACTTCTAGGTTGGTAAAATCACAATAGGTGTGCTTCCAGGAAGGTGTCGTGCGAATCTCCGTTTTCCCCCTTCGTGCTCGGCTGTCTCATTCTCGTGCAGCGTGGTCGCTGGCCTTCGTTCAAGCAACTCGCAGGAAGCAGCGTCTCAACGTCTGCTGCGTTTTTCAGTTAGATCGCGCTCTCTCTGGGGGTCAAATATTGCGCATTAGAAGTTTTGGTGTGAGCTACCTCAGCGGTAAGTGTGTTTTCGCCACTAACAACTATCATAGCTCGTTCATTCGACACGTTGCAGCGGATCTTGCCAAAGACATTGTATAAACTTTCTTGCTGAAATACACACCAATATTGTGAATGCTTATGTAGCTGTTGACGCTAGAAGTATTTCAATGCTGATTGTGGTTGCATGGTATACGTATAAAATACCATAAGTAAATGGTTATTTATGGTCTTGTTTATTATTTCCACGTAGTTCTGAACTCGTGCGCTTACCTGCGTTCCGTCTTAATATTCAAATGTTCCTGAAACAATAGACAATGAACGTTCTACTACTTCTGTAAAGACACTTTTCCCTTTCGCGTTATACCAATTCTCCTTTGGATAGTGTTATCGACTTGGTTCCCAGGTGGATGACGGCACCATATAGACTTAACAAGTCCCTACCAAGGATGTCATCCGATAAAGCTTGCGCGATTAATCTGGCTTGTAATGGTGGTCTTGCTGTGCAGATTCCTGCCGCTGTAACTATAGGCGAATTCCAGCTATATGGATTTCGGGGCATTTCCAGGCGGCCCTAACTTTCTTCAACTTTGTGGCGAATCTTCCACTGATTACGGAATAGTCAGATCTGGTGTCGACGAAAGCTGTGACGCTGTGGCCGTCGATGAGAGCGTCGAGGTCGCTAGTTCGTCGCCTTACGTTGCAGTTACGTCGTGGCGTCGGATCACATCTACAACGATTTACTGTGCTGTTACCATGTGTATTCGCCTTTACTCACAACCACGAGGTTTTGACTTCATATCTCCGTCCTGCCTGTGGCATGTTCTTAGTTCTTCGCGGCGGTGTCATCGGCGGAGGATCTTTGGTAGTTCGTCGTACAGCAACCGCACCTCCATCGGTTGATGCCCTTAGTTTTTCGAGTACGGACTAGGCGACAAGCCTCTGGTTGGGCCAGTGTATGACCGGTGGTGAGGCGACAAGTACAGCGACTGCAGGTGAGGGTGAACGGGAAGAACCTCAGGGCGCTCATCGCATTGCTGCGACGTAGTCGGCCATGTCGCATGGTCTTTCACCGTGCTCTGAACGCATCGCGTCGATGGTGAAACTACGCAGTCCCGTTTAGCGGGACTGGCAGTGGCGGTAGGTATGGCCAGCTTCTCCGCAGTGTTAGCAAACAGATTGCTGGTCAGGGACGCGCCACACGTTGGGCTTTCGTGGAGAAAGACGCAAAGACAGGATAGAGACAGAGAGTAGAGGCTTGACCACGTTCGTGCTCTCTGCATCTCGTTCTAGCTCTTCGTTTTTTTTCCAATTTCGACGTTTTGGCCCCGCCGCAGTGGTCTAGTGGCTAAGGTACTCGGCTGCTGACCCGCAGGTCGCGGGATCGAATCCCGGCTGCGGCGGTTGCATTTCCCGATGGAGGCGGAAATATTGCAGGCCCGAGTGCTTACATTTGAGTGCACGTTAAAGAAGCCGAGGTGGTCGAAATTTCTGGAGCCCTCCACTACGGCGTCTCTCATAATCTTATGGTGGATTTGGGACGTTAAACCCCACAAATCAATCATCAATCAACTTCGACGTTTTGTGGCTTTATTTGTAGTTGACGTGTACGTGGAGACAGTCTAACATCTAGCGTAACCCCAAGTTCTGCGTAGCTCATGGCTTGGAGTTGCGGCTGCGATGACTCGTGAATGCCCAGCAATTGCTGGACTTTTTCTGTGACAATGTCTGCGATTGACGAAACTTGAAACTGGCATGACGGGAACATTTGACAAAGTTCTTCGTGCATGCACTACAGCCCTTAAGGTCTCACTTAGATCGTCGGAGCAGAGTGGTTGCATCCATGCATAGCCTGGTGTCCAGTGGCGGTTGAATTGTCGTGTGCGTATTTCCAGGGTCTTTTCAATAGTTGTCGCTTCGGATACGAATTTTAAGACGCTGTTCAGTGGATTACGTATTAGTCCCGCGAAATGCTCCTGCTTGACTCTATCCATGAAGAGGTATACTTTTTTGTCCTCAGGCATTTTGGGGTTAGCGTGACGGAAAAGTCTGGTCATTTTTTCCGCGAAGAGCACCAAGTTTTCGTTTGGCAGCTGCACATGGATTTCTACGAGGGCTACAGCCTTCTCCTTGCGGACCACACTTGTAAAAGTGGCGGAAAACTTGGCCCTAAAGATGTCTCACGCTATGAGGTTTCACTCTTGGTTCTCGGACCAGGTGCGAGCTGCGTCCTCCAAATCAAGGTAGACGTGCCTAAGCTTATTTTCGATGGTCAAAGCATTGAAAAGCATGACTCGATTTTATGGGTCGAGCCAGCTTTCCGGGTCCTCGATCGACGATCTGCGTAAGGTTGGCGGCTCCTTGGGCTACCGGAGGAGGATTGAGGCATGCTGTGCGGGGGCGGTCATGCTTGCTGCTGTCCATGTCAGGACCCGGGGCTGCCTGGTTTGTTCGGGAAGAAGCTCGTACAGTGGCGGCAGTCCCCTCTTCCTGCATGAGGCTTCCTTGCAGTTCGCGGTTGGCGTCGGTGTCTTGTTTCCCACTCGGGCTAAGTTCGCGGCTTGACGGGCTTATCCAGACCATGAAAGAAGCAGCACCTCCATCAAATGTCGCGGGTCCATGACAAGGACGAAAGAAGTAGACTAAATGTTCAGGTTAAACTGCTTAACCACGTAAAAGGCTAAACCATAATCACATAACGGTCACGTACAAGGAAAGTCGGGCAAAACACTGGCACTGATAGCGGTGAACTGAGCGTCGGCCGTCGCTTCACTAACGAATGGTGAAGCGCGTCCGCATTGATACATGTGCTGTCGAATATTCCTGCAATAACATTGGCCGTCGCACAAGCTCTGGAATAACCTGATGTGTTCGTCTTGCGCGCAATCTTTACAAAACGATCTACAATGATCGCAAGCCTTCTCTAACATAGAGGCACAGTTTGCGCTGAGCATTCCAGACCCAAGGGTTGTGGGCGAAAGTTTAATCAAACCAAATTTAAAATAGGGCACACGCGTATAGCAATATTTGCATAGGGTGTTTCATGTAACTACAACAAAGTATTTTTAAAAGTGAACTTTAACTAACAATCTAAAGCAACCAGATATAATTAACCAATCTGTGGCGCTCATTATGGCATATTTTTACGCTTTACATCTGACTGTATAAACAACAATGTCAGTTATGCCAAATATCTAACATTAAGTTTTGGACTAAAGAGTAAGGGCGTATTTTCATGCAACTGTTCCTCAAGAAGAAACGATTTAATTTTTTAGCGCCGTATATGCTGCTTGATATACCATCAAATTAAGGAAAAATAATTAATTGAGCACGAGAAGGACTGGACACTGCCATAGCTTCCAACACAGGCTTTATTTTCTTGAAGCGGCATACGCACTGCGTACTTGCACTTCAAAAAATATTAACGTAATATTGCTTTTTGGGGCTTTGAGTCCCAAAACTCTATGATTTTAAAAGACGCTGTATATTGAAGGGCTCTGGAAATTTTACCATTGGTGTTCTTTTAGGTGCCCAACAGTACGCGGGCCTCTAGCATTTCTATCAAGATCAGACCATCGGGTCAGCAGCCGACCACTGTAACCGCTACATCACCACTACGAAAAATGAAGAAGCACTGCAAAAATAAAGCAATTGCTGAATTTTCATTTTTTGCCCTGTCTGTTTTGTGCACTATGAAATATAAGAAATCGAGCGTTGTCGCACTCGTGAGTGTTGATGTTGAATTATAAGAAAAAAAATTGATTGATTTCATTGATTGATATGTGGGGTTTAACGTCCCAAAACCACCATTTGATTATGAGAGACGCCGTAGTAGAGGGGTCCGTAAATTTCGACCACCTGGGGTTCTTTAACGTGCACCCAAATCTGAGTACCCGGGCCTTTATGAAAAAAAAAAAAAGAAAGGTGATGGTTGGAGGTGCTTTCGAGTAATTCATTCTGAAAAGATTTCTTCTTGCAATTTCCTTGAAGTAGTCTCTGCGAAAGAATGTCCTTTGCATGCTCGCCATCTTTCTTGATGTGGGCCCCTCCTTGTCATCTCCCTCTCCCCCATCTTGAAGTGGAATCCTGATGCGCCCCTTAGCGGTCGAAGGAAAATGCAGAAGCACGACAGTACCGACCACTTGACGCAACGCAAAATCGTCGCCACACTTGCGGCGCACGCGCAAGCGCACGGAAGCGTGCACAACCTGGTGAGGCAAACCCTCACATACGGATTGAGAAAATGTGAAATAATGAAAATGTGAACTAAGCTTTCCTTCGTCTACGCACACCTTTATTTCACAACTGTGGCGGCTACTGCAACTGAGACGTTCCAATGCTGCATGTAAAGGCGCTTCATCTCGCTGAAATGAGATATGCGAGCCGGTGGCACCTGTTGTCCACGCTGCAGGCTACCCTAAAATGTTTGGCACCATACGTGCACCGTCGCGGACGGTCTCTTTCCGCTTCTGATGTGCCTGAACTATTTAGCTTTTCTAGTTTGCTGGCGCTTGTGTGTGTGCGATTGCTCTTGGCGTCAATCGAACATCATAAAGCCAAATGAGACGAGCGTTGGAATGCATACAACCTACTCGAGGGCCGCCAAGCTTGTTCGGGTTGACTGCTCAATGTGCCTGTTTTTTTTTTCTACGATTCGTACAGCTGCAATCTCCGTCAATAACTGAGCCTAACTTGCAGGTTCAAGCAGCTCCAATGAACGGTGCCAAGAGCAAGCGGGGCGGTCACTCGCCCATCGAACATTTCTTCCGTGACAAAGCAGTCTTCATTACAGGAGGCACAGGCTTCTTGGGAAAGGTAAGTGCAATCTAATGGAATGGGCATCGGTTTGAAGTGTGTGTTCCATCGCGGCAGGTGAGGGGGTTGCTAGATAGGTGCTACGCCGTGCCCATTAGTTCAGGCCATAGGGAAGACAGGCTCAATCTTGCGCAACGTTGTTGGCCACCCAGAGGAAAGAGGGTAAAGTCGCTCGGACGGGCCGCGCTTGCGTGGTTCACGCGCTCGAAAAACGTGTCCCTCGGCGCATTTATCTCGCATTCGCCACTCTTTCATCATCCTGGAAAGGAGGCATGCACTACTGCTGCATTGTGAGTTGCTACAAAAGTTTAAACGTGACAAAGACCTGAAAACTACCCGTCGAATTCTACCGTTTGTAAACTGAAGTGGCAGCAAATAGAGAACCGCTGTACATTTTGCGATTGGGCACTGGGTTTCCGAGACAACCATTGGTAGTGCGAAAGTGGCGAAGCTTGCTAGCTCAATACACTTACAATACCTTACTCTGAGCCCTCAAAGTTTCATTCAGCTGATCGTCGTAGACTTCTCGTCGCCGCTCAGTGTAAACAGATTTGTGGTGCGAGTTCGCCCTGAGTGTTTATACGTGTAAAGGTCTTGCAAGCAACACTCACCGATAACTTAGCATGATGAGGTGTTTCGATGCTAGGATCGAAGCCATTAGTTCGGTTCTCGCATTCGCCAGCTGTCTTTCCACGGAAGCGAAACTCCATAACAGTGCGCTCAGATTTTGGTGCAAGAATGATACAGGGTGCGTTGGTGTTGCATATTTCAAGTGGATGGTGGGATGAGGCTCAATGTAAACAGAAGCGACGCTCTGTGTGTGTACCCTTTGTTCATTATAGTTATGCCGTAAACATTTCAATTGGAGTTAGGTGCCCGTTAAAAAAAAGAAAACCTCAGGTGGCCGGAATAAATCTGGAGTCTAAATCCACGGCGTGTCTCCTAATGATATGGTTCCGTCACGTAAAATATATGCCCTTGCGTGCGCTCTAGCCGTGCGTGATAAACAGTCAGCTATGAAAACGAGTTGAAATAGAAGCAAAGGAGATCTAAAATTTCCGATGGTTTCACGAAAATGGACTTGGTTTTCAGGGGCGAATCTCGGCGTAACTAAAAATATGGTTGGTCCTAGTGGGTGTTGTGTGATATGACGACGAGCAAGTGGGCTGTCAAAACAACCAAATCGACATTCGAATCCCTGAACGCGCTGCGTTGTCAGGCGTAGATATTATCCGAAATGACATATGCACTGCAAGAACCATACATGCTCAAGTGGACGCAAAATACTGTTTTTGCGCGCATCATACTTTCAAACAAGCTGCAAAAAATCAAGTGCCATTAAACATACAATACGACCTTGTTAACATTAAAATGGGGCCGGCGACTGAACAGCAAACGACGTAAGCTCTTCACACTGTCCCCGTACTCAATTGGAAGCCGCATGACAAACTTGACATTCGAGTAATAGGAATGCACTTGAAAGCGTGCTGGTAGTTTGCCGACAGGTCCAAGAAGACACGAATGCCGCAGCAAATGCGCATTTTTCTGCTAACATACACATAAAAATCGCACCAACACCTCACTTTTAATGTTGTAGAAAGGCTCACGATCGACATTCACATAGCACTCGCTGAAAAACATGGTGTTTGACTTGCTCTGTCCCACAGAGGATGTCAAGGAAATGCTCTCGGTTCTGGTAAGATTCGCACCGTGAAAACGTTTTTACTATCTTTTTCAACCTTTGGGGGTGTAGCGACGTGACGGCGTCCGACGTGCCGTCGTCGCAGGTTAAATCAGCAGACGAGACGTACAGGAGGAAGCGAGCTGCCGAAGTAGAGCAGTGGCCATGACGTCCAGCCAGCTAGAAGCATTGAATGTTCTCAGGCACCTCGCGCCACGAGCCATTCGCGCTCATCTTTTTCCCTAGCCGGCTGGCCGACACTACGCTACAGAGCAAGTCGTGGGGGATGCTGCTACGTGCAGGGCGACCACACAACAGCACGTGCAGAGCGCGTGCTGAGAAAGCGCAGAAGTAGGTACCGAGCAACCGCTCTTTGCTAGAAAGGCGGTGAATCGCGCGCAACCTACCGCCTCCTGGCCAAGGTTGGGAGGCCTTTGTGCACACAGACGTGGCTGAGGTTTCCACGGCCCCTTCAAGGTCGAAACACGACGGCAGGCTCCGTCGTGTTATGCTCAGCTTCGAAGCATGGGTTCATCGTTCATAGAAAATATCAATAAGCACTTTCTATGTTAAATCTTTGGCTTCTATGTTTTGTCTTTATAATTACCCACTCTTTATGTAATACCCCCTCGTGGGTCTTTAAGAAAATAAAATGAAACGAGTTTGTGAAAGGGAAAGCGATGTAGCATTCTCAATCCCAACCAACTGAAGTTTTCAAGGCAACTTCTTCATTGCGGGTGAGCCATTGAGAATTTTGAAATTTGTCGCAAGATGGAGCTTCAACCAAGCCTGATGAAAAGTACTCTGGCACAAAGGTACGCTGGCCTTCGATGCCCAAGCGCAGGTATAAATATTTTATTTATTTATTTATTTATTTATTTATTTATTTATTTATTTATTTATTTATTTATTTATTTATTTATTTATTCAAGTACCCAAATGCCCACTAGAGGCATTACATAAGGGGGAACACGAAAACAAATTTTTGCAGAGAAAAAAGAATTGTAGAATAATTGAATTTTGCAATACAGAAATTTATAAACATCAAGGCAAGCAATACAGCAAGCAATACAAGAAGTAATACAACATCCGATGAAGCATAATTGTTAATTAAAGTTACGTGGTTCTAAGTAAGCGAGAGATCCTGAATTAAAGAAAGTACAGTTATATTAGCAATCCCGGAAGGTAATGCGTTGATAATGCTAATGGCAAATTTTTGTATTTTCTGTGCGGGCGTAGATGGAGTTGACTTTGAAAGTGTGATTGGGGCGACTAGAAGTATGAGATGGCGGCAACATTTGCGTCCGGGCAAAGGATGTATTAGAATGATACAGGGTGTGGAAAAGACAATCTGAAAATTTGCCTGTGCACAGCAAGCGGCGGCATGTTCAGCTTTGCTCTCAAAGGTGAAATGCTTTAAAATTGCGAGTGTAAGAATAAGATGAATCGTGCTGCTTTATTCTGTACGGCTTCCAGAATGTTAGTGAGACTGGCTTGGTGGAAATTACAAATGATTTATGCATATTCTAATGAAGAGCGCACGAGAAAATTGTAAGCTTGGAGCCTGGTGTCCCTGTCAGTTAAATGTAAACGTCGTTTGAGAAAACCAAGTTTCTTCTGCTCTCTACAGGTATGTTTTACATGGTCAATCCATGTTAGATTCGAACTGATACGAACGCCGAGCTATTTAACCGTTAAAACTGAGAATAATATTTTTCCATTTAGTGTATAAGTATTAGTTTTTTATTTAAAGACAGAATTGAAGGTCAAGTGCTTCATCTTTTTGGATTAATTTCCATCTGTAATTCGTCGCACCATTGTGTTATATATTGAAAGTCGAATTGTAAGGTTTTTACGTTGTTAGGACCCCCTTTTTCTCTGTGCATAACGCAATCGTCTGCGAAAAGGCGAACTGTCAGTTTATTATTTTGAGCTATGTCGTTATTATATATAAAAAAATAAAAGCGGACCTAATGCTGCACTTTGAGGGACACCAGACTTGACAAGTGTGGGACTTGATATGTTATCATTTATTTAAACTCCTGAGAACGATCCTTTACAAATTGTTGAAGCCATCGTGTTTTTTCATCGTCAAGTTCAAGATTACCTATCGTTAGTGCTAGTCGTTTGTGAGGTACGCGGTCAAAGGCCTTAGAAAAATCAATGAAAATTCCGTCAACACAATAGGACAAGTGCAGTGACGTGTGAATGTCTGTTACCAATTCGTAGAGCTGCGCTTGACATAAGAGTTTCGGTCGGAAGCCATGCTGATTGTATATGTGTCAATTATTTCAATCGAGATGTGTCATATTGTGTGTAAATATTATGTGTTCAAGTAGTTTGCAACCAATAGAGGTTAGCGATAATGGGCTATATATATTGATGACAGTGTTATCACCAGTTTTCAATAACGGGATAACGCGTTGAGACGTGGATATTTTTCAAGCGCAGAAGTATTTCTAAATTGACGAATATATTGTTTTGTGGTTCCAGCTGACGGTAACAGGGCATAGTGGGACATACCCTGAAACGCGCCTCAGACTGGAAGTGAAAAGGTTGACGTTGTTTGTGAGCTGTGTTGCGGCTGCAGAATGTCTGCTGTTATTTCCACGTAACAATGTAATATGAGGTTCACGAAAGCAATTTAATAACTGGTCTTCGACAGATCAGCGGGTTTTTGTGATATGTCCAAGGTCGTAGGTTCTAGCCATCGCTTTACTGGGTAACGGACTGACACTCTTCAAAACAAGCAACTGCACACAAAAGCAGTTGCGCAGTCGACGCAGCCATGTGTAAGAAGCTTTTCGACGGTTTAAATCGACAATTGCTTGAGCTTCATGTGCATAGATTTGGGTACACGTTAAAGAACCCCAAGTGGCCGAAAGTTCAAGAGCCCTCAACTACGGTGTCCCATATTCGTATGGCGGTTTTGGGACGTCAAGCCCCAACAATTATTATGTTTTAGACTAACAAGATTGCGCAAGCGGCACAAATAGCGAGGTTTGTTCGGATAACCTGCAAGCACCAACAATAACGCTGGAATGCTCAATCACTCATGTGTGAAAATTGTTTCAGTGTTTGCTAAAAGTCGTACAATGCTTACCACAATGATCCACGGGCCTGTCACTCCTCGGACGGGCTAGAACCTATTCATGATCATGATAGTTCCACGGCTAAATCAATATTTTACTGCCGGCTTAAATAGGCTCGCTGTTACAAAGCGAAGCGTTTTCGCGAACGATTGGAATGTCAGCGCTCTCTTCAGCGAGTGATATACGTAAGATTCTCTGACAATCTACGCCAACCAGAATTCTGAAAACTTTTCTCCGCAATTATGTATTACGCAGTAATCATTGGATGAAACTGATGCCTGAAGTTATTTGGTTTAAGAGCAAGATCCTGAAAAATCCGTTGTGTTATTGTTGTGTTGTAAAATAAATATGCAACCTAATTTCACATTTTAGCTGGAACACATGCACAAATAACGTGTAGTGGGTATTACATTGCAGTGTTTTTTGTAAGATAAAAATTATTGATATGCTTCACATAGCGAACATTACTCTAACATCTATAGCGTTGACAAGAGCATTTAAAGTATTGAATAAACTATTATGTTTGTCGTTTATTCAAAATGTCATTGAAGGGGGCTGTACAAACTTCGTTTTAATACTGTTATTCTTGTAAATTTCCAAGCGAAGCTATACGCCAAGGTGGGGTGCGGTGAATATAACAAAAATACCATTACAGCTATACATGGTGCAAACAAGCCGGCTAAAGATTGTCCTCAAACGTCATAATTTATGTGCAAACTAGCGTTTGCACAGTTCGGGTACAGTGATTTCGAAAAACAAAGGGATGAAATATCCGTTCAAGCAAGTCAATTACTAAACGGCTACACATGGACGGCTGCCGACAGTATCATGCAACTTACGTTGCGGGTGAACGAAAACATCGGTACAAATTTAACAAAACCGAATGTATGCGACAGTCTATGGGCAATTAGAGTGCCTCGATACGTGCACTCCACGTAGAGTGCGGTCATTTTTTGAAAGTGTCGACGCCGCCTCGCCGCGCGAGTCCGCCATGTTTTGGCCCACATTGCGCTTCAATAAACAAGCACGCAGCGCCTGCCACTTTGTCGTCGCGAGCCCCGCAAGATGACTGCATGCTGCGTGCCACAGTGCAAGAACCATACGAGGAATAGTGGGAGGGTTTTTTTTTTCTTTCGTACAAGCATTCCCAAGTTATCCTAAAAGAAGGCATTCATTGATAGTGAGAATACCGAGTGACAAGTGGCGGCAGACAAATGCCTCTCGTGTATGCAGCGTGAGTATTGCAAGCATTGTTTTTATTTCCTATCACCTTTTCTTAGCCACGTCGGGAACTTTGGAGACGATTTTCGAAACAGCGTTTATATTACTATTTTAACACAGTCACAGATTACACGTTATGTGCATGCTTTTGACTTTGTGTTGGCGCGCACTCCCGTTGCACCTTAACCCGATCGAACGTTGGGAGAACGGGAAACCCCGATTGGTTTTACGGCAAAAGGACTTGTTTTGGGGAGAGTTGGGGCTTACTTGGTGCAGATGACTGAGTTGCAAGACAAACAATTAGTGAAATGGGAGGAGCAGAAGAGATGACAGAGCAGCGCCATGGCGTTTAAAGCGCCCCCATAAATTTGTTGTTGTTTTGGCGTGTGCTTCAATATCGTAGTTTGGCCGTGCGGGCATCTTCTTTTGCTGTGTTTTTTATGCATGAAGCTGTGATTAACAAGTTGTCGCGTCTATAATGAACTTCAACAATTTACCCTGAGTTGTTTTCTTGTAGAGCAAGAAGTACAGATAAAAAATTTAATGCTGCAGCTCACATTTCTCACAATGTTACGTTTTGACTGCATGTATATACACCGGCAGGCGATAACTTGCACGCCGCTTAACTGCTGCATGCCATACGCATCCGCTGAGTAACATATATACTCTGACTCAATGATATACACTAATATGCACCGATTTTTTCGTATTTCTTACGCGATCGTAGTCAAAGCGGGGACTTCTTTTTTTTTTCGTTGGATGCTCCCTCAGCACGAAAGAGGAGTGGGTGATGTAACAGCCAGTGAGCTCAACGTACGAAATTTTACCACAGTGCATCGCGCACCCGCAAGGGGTCTGCGATTGCTTGGAAGTAATCTATTGTGGCAAAAGATACCATAAGATTGCCGGCCTACAGCTCTACCAAACATATGCTTAATTATGCATATTATTCTGTATGCAAAGTTGCAAAGGCAAAGTAATGCATAGTTTCCATATGCATAGTAAACATATGCATAGTTCTATTTCAGATGACCTAATACGAGGTTGCATGTCATTGGTGCATGTGCACCTGCTAGCTAATAGCGGGGTTAGCAGGTATAAACCCTCAACATGCCTGAGTGAACCCGCATTTAAGAATGGGGCGATAATGTGGTGCTCATATATTCTAAATGCGAAGCATTTCTTGGCGTACCGCAATCACTTTGGCATATATACGCGTATCTATCTATCTATCTATCTATCTATCTATCTATCTATCTATCTATCTATCTATCTATCTATCTATCTATCTATCTATCTATCTATCTATCTATCTATCTATCTATCTATCTATCTATCTATCTATCTATCTATCTATCTATCTATCTATCTATCTATCTATCTATCTATCTATCTATCTATCTATTTATCTATCTATCTATCTATCTATCTATCTATCTATCTATCTATTTATCTATCTATCTATCTTTCTATCTATCTATCTTTCTATCTATCTATTTATCTATCTATCTATCTATCTATCTTTCTATCTATCTATTTATTTATCTATTTATCTAGTTATCTATTTATCTAGTTATCTATTTATCTAGTTATCTATTTATCTATTTATCTAGTTATCTATTTGTCTAGTTATCTATTTATCTAGTTATCTATTTATCTAGTTATCTATTTGTCTAGTTATCTATTTATCTAGTTATCTATTTATCTAGTTATCTATTTGTCTAGTTATCTATCTATTTGTCTAGTTATCTATTTATCTATTTATCTGGCTATCTATTTATCTAGTTATCTATTTATCTAGTTATCTATCTATTTATCTAGTTATCCATCTATTTGTCTAGTTATCTATCTATTTATTTATCTATCTATTTATTTATATATCTAGTTATCTATCTATCTCTCTCTCTCTCTCTGTGTGTGTGTGTGTGTGTGTGTGTGTGTGTGTGTGTGTGTGTGTGTGTGTGTGCGTGCGTGCGCAGCCGCTTACGTCAGGGTGCTTTCGTGATTGCCCACTTGACTTGTGAACCTATGTGCCACTGGCATGCGGGTATGTGTCACAGGTGATTGACACTTAGTCCAGGAATGGCGAGAACACACATCACTAAAGAAAACGCTGACATCAGCACCGTTGACCTGACGAATGCAAGGAATAAATGTCGGAGTTACAAATGAAATTGAACACGAGTATTCAGTGTGGCATTCCAGTATTTTACCACAAAGCTATGCCAGGTCTCAAAACTGCTTTTCATATAGACCATAATATTCGTGAAACATCAATTCTGGTTGCTGGCTATCCAACTTATAAATAGTACATGCATACCCCTATCGTACAACTGTCACGCCTGGTTAACGTCAATTGAACGTAGTTAAATGCCATTCCCTAAGTGGATTCATGTAGCAGTGTCTGAGGCTACCATCCTCAAGAGCGCCAGTGGTTCATATCAGCTAATCACTTCTGGTGTTGGTAATACTCATGTTTCTGGTGGCAATGTTGCGCAAGTGCAAAGAACTGGGTGTGTAAACATATCCAACTGTTCAACATATGTCTGCGCGTGCAACACTTTGGCATAATTTTAGCGTCAAATCAAAATGCGTCGCTCCGATAAACAATTGTGACAAGGTTACCTTTCCTCCGCATGCTTCGCATAACACCGATTGCCAAGGCACGGGGGATCAATAATTTTTCATTTTAATTCATTAACATTCCAAATTTAGTCAAACCATCTTATCTGCCGGTGCTGTCTTAACATTTTCACATTTCGCTAATTTGTGTGCCTCGCTGAATGCGTTGCGCACTGATATCAAGAAAGACAGATATTTCTGCTGCGCGTCTGAATACCGAGTGTCAAAGTTCGAGGACTCAAGATGGAATAATGTGGAGCTTACATTAAAGCATATATTCTGTGCCTCATTTGCGATCATTGTACCTCTTTTCGTTCCGACAGTCCCGTGAATGATACATGTTGCATCGCTGTTTTAATACACTTTTCTGCGTCTCTAACTTGCCCAATAAAGCTAACCTGTCATGCCTTCTAAAGAAATCACAGCATATCCATGGAGTGAATGATGACTCTCCCGAAGCTTCGGAGGGTTTTATCGGTAAACCAGGAACCGTCTGAAGTGGAGTGACATTCCATAGAGCCAATGGGGACGAAATTTAGACACGTTGATAGCGCCGTCTGGATTGTGGTGGCAGTTGTACAAACAGCAGAAAATTGCTATTTTACTGACAACTGAACAATTTTTTTTATTATTTTATGCACTCAAATATTTTTATTGAACAAATAACTAAAATTATTGTTTCTATGATTTCTGCTGCGTATACAACGAAATGGGTTTCAAAGCACCAGGGCGCTTTGATAGGGCGGCTGACCGTTTGTATAGCAGACGACACCATTGTCACTGTCGTCGTCCGCTTCTGCGTCATGGCTGTCCCCCGCTCGTTGGAGTAGCTGCCTGTCTTAATTTCTCTCGTTTTAATATAGTACAATGCAGTAAACCACTCACTAGATGCTCACAAGCATCTTGCATACTTACTTCAGTGAGTGATGTCGCATACAGGCTGAGTGAAACGACAACGCTGATCACATAAACTTGCGGCAATAAATTGTTTAATTGCAAGTCAATTGACGTTTACATGAAATAAGCATCACGGAGTAACGTTTTAGATTGTACAGCAGTGAACAATATGCGTGCATTAGCGTTTATGTGCAAACAAAGTACGTATACTACGCATAGCTCCAATGCAGATGCCGGGTGCACAGAAGCTGTCCTGCGCTGGCTGATATATCCACCGCACTCCACGAAACGTTCGCTGCAGTAATTGAAGGTATACTGATAACTTCCCGGTACTTCTGTTGCAGAAGATGTCGTAACACCTCGTTGACAGTATTCGGCAAACTTTCTGTACTTAATATCAACGTATTCGCCTGCCTTTCATAAGCAGTGCGGCACGACTGTTTGCTCTCTGGTCCGCGTTGCCATCGAGAGATGTTATTCGATCAAAGGAGTTGCGAAACTCCCCATAGACTCCATGTATCAAAATTCGAACACGGCATTGGTCGGAATGGCGGAAGTGAGTAGATTGTAGCGCCATGCTTTGACAACAAAACTAACTAGAAAACGCAATATTTTGTGTTTTTGCGTTTAGCAAGATTGTGAGTGCCGCCACATTCTGCCAAACAGGATGGCAGCGCCTAGAACTTGTTCTTAGGTGAGTAGATGCCTAGCCGTGCTGAACATGTTACTTTGTCGCAGTGGTGGAGACGTGATAAGACAGAGGAGCTGCTTGTTCTCTTGATGCTGTGTCTAAATTCATGTTTCCCGCATTGCGCTAGAAGTAACTTGGCTATAAGCGGCGTGTTCATGTGGTAGGTAGCACAGCGTAAATAGATGGTGCAGCGAAGTCGATAGTTTATCAGATTCATCAGGAGAGCCCACGATGTTTAGATTTTGGCAAAATAGTAAGCGACAAGGCGTGATGCAAGCGCGATGCAGCGTTGATCTAGGTGTATCCAACCTGTAAGTTTGTCAACAACAGCAAACGTTGGTGTCATTGAAAAGACCCCACGAACATCGCACCTTAAAAGAAAAGGGCGCTCGCAGTGCTAATTGCAAGTAAATAGCAATGTTCAATGCTCCCACTTTCTTGTTAACGAGGCTTTGTAACTATATGGTATCCCAGCCAGTGTCTCATTGATTTCGTGATTAGTGGAATTTGACCGCTGCGTACAAGACAAAGCGGCCTATTCACGGTAAGTACTGATCGGTACTGTTGAGCTTTGGTTTGCACTATACTGTATCTGTGTCTTGTTTGTGTGACCATCGCTCACGTCGTGTTAGTGAGACACATCGTGAACCGCAGAGCAGAAGCCTTAAAAGGATTCGTCGAACTTCCCGTGAGCAATAGATCTCAAGTGCACATTTTCAAACGAGCAAACGAGGAGTAATAGAAATAATCGGGGCACAGCGTTAAAAGCATCGTAGCATGAAATTGCAAGCACCACATTCAACGAAATAAAACTTGACGCTTTGACCCGGCTTTGATAACGCCTTTGCACAGCGAAAACAGCTGACAGCGGCGGCAGGCGCCGTGCAAGCCAAGGCCATTGGTGCGTGCGGCGTTGAGCAGCCTAAAAAAAAGCGCACGCACAAGTGGCGATGCAGCGTTTTGTATCGTCGCTCTCAGATGACGCGACGATCTACTCACTCCCGCTATGTCGGCCAATGCCGTGTCCAGGTTTCGGAACGCAGTTTCGCAACTCATGTGATTGAATAACTCTGATCTAAAGTACGTCACTTTCCATTTTTCCAGGCGTTCGCACCATGCATGCTTCTGAATGCCTAAAATTAAATGAGAAACGGTTTTTCATGCTTACCATTCTCAAGCCTTACAAATAAAATTTAAAAAAAAGGCTTATATGGCGTTCGTTTGCCGTCGCCGGCGGTGCGCTGTCGTTTCGATGGTGGCGATGCCTCACGGCGTGGACGCGAAGCTCCCAACATGCAACGGGCCTGCCGTCTTGTCTGTCTGTCTGTCTGTCTGTCTGTCTGTCTGTCTGTCTGTCTGTCTGTCTGTCTGTCTGTCTGTCTGTCTGTCTGTCTGTCTGTCTGTCTGTCTGTCTGTCTGTCCTTACGTCCGTTCATCCATCCACCCGCTCTCCCACACCTGCTAAGTGAGCCATCGAACTAGACGGTCACGTACGAGCTAGGAAGGACAAACCCACGGCTTTGAGAGCTTTGCCTTTGAAAAGCCGCACAGCACACCTCTGTGGCGGCAGCTGACCTTTACACCGCTCAGCCGCAGCCAGTAGCACAGTGGCTGCGCCTCTAGCGAGAGTCAGTACGTTCTGCAATACATTTAGGCGCGAAACATTTGATGACTCGTTGGGATGCATACCTACAAGCTCACAAATAGCAACATCCATGAACGATTTTGCGCGTGTGAAGGTGATTTAAGTACAAAGTACCCTTACTCGAGAGCAAAAAGCTGCGAAGCCGCGCGCTTTGCAGTGCGCACACTGAGGAGCGGGCCAAGTATTAATGGCGACCACTGTATCAGACTGGACATTTGTATACATTCTGAACCTAACGGAGGAGAATGAGCGCACCGAGGCGTTCTAGCTTCGCCAGGTAACACGAGGGGGAAGTGGGGCGGGGAAAGCGTGCACTCTCATCTATCACGCGTACTTTGTCCCGCGGAGAGCGGGAGCAGTGGACGCTCATGCGTGGGGGCACTTATCTCGCGCTCGCGGTGGGGAAAACAGTACGCCTTGGACTTTCCCCGGAATGACTCTGTTGTAGTTTTCAGGCGCACAAAAAACACTGCACTCGCCACAGAGTCTCCATTTGCGCAAAGAGCGTGCTTTTGTTAATTGTTAATTTTGTTAATTGGTAATATCGCCAGCAGATGGCGTGACATGTTCTTTTTTTAAGCTCTGCAAAGCGGAAAACAAATTGGTGGAATCCGATAACGATGACACGCGTCACAACAAAATAATAAATGGTACCTTATTGGTTAACTATTAGATCAGTACCTATCGTAATTTTTCATGTTATTTCTAAGATGTTTAACTTGCTATTTACAAAGTGGGTCTTCCCAAACACTAGTGTATTGCTCGCGGCAGCGAACGATCTAAATATCCTAAATATAGGACACCAAGGCTCAGTGGTTGTCAGACCTCTGAATGCATCCAGGTTAATTCGGTTGTGCAGCTCTTGTAAAGGCTCCCGATTTTGTGTTCTTCTAGTCTCTAAACCTGCCCACATGTCTTAGATAATGTGTATGCGGTTTCCAACAGCAAGATACTACGCATTGATTTTTAATTTGTATTCTAAAATATAATAACGGTGTGTAATGGAGCTTGAAGACGACGATTAAGTTGAGTTCAATCATCTTGCCAACCGTCAAATTCGTCCTCTTGCATTGATTTTTTAGAGGCGAAGCTCCTTAAAGCGGCATTCGTTCGTCCGTCGCAGACGTAACATGTTTTACGCTTTGATCTGTCCAACCGCACGTCCATGCCTCCTGTGCGTCCCTCCATTGCGTTCATCTCTCCTGTGCGTCGTTAATGTTCCCCTGTGCGTTGTTGAACAATAGAAAATTCGTAGCGTGTGCGTTAACTAAAAGCCGAATTCTCCTTCCTGTCTCTCATTCTTCAGTAGCAGTCATTGGCATGTGCATTGAGCACAATCTGACAAGAAAGGGTTGCTACGTGATACTTGCTGGGCGTAACCTCCATGGTTTCAGAAAGACTTAGCGACCATTGGGCCGCAGTGCCGTGAATACAATAAAGTAGTATAAATCATGAACTGGAGGTGGGTAAACGTGGGAAGTAGACACGAAGCGCAAGCCGTAAGACAGTGTGTGTGTGCCCCCTCTCGTTTAGTTTGGAATGTCGACAGGATGGTGGTGCTTCTATGTGCGAAATATATGATGAAAAGATGTGAGATGGCGGTACTTGAAGTGTTGACTAGATGGACGAACGGACACACATACAGATGCATGGTCGGACGCACGGATGGCTGCACGGACGGATGGACGCATGGATGAACGCAGCGGTGGACGCGCGGATGGACGTGCGAACGCACGAACAGACGCACGCACGAACGGGCGGATGGACGCACGGACGGTCACACAGACAGACGCATGGATAGATGGAAGCAAGAACGAATGGGCGGATGGATGCTTCGCCCCACTCTCCATCATTCACCCCGTGGATATGCTGCCATTTTTTATTTCTCGTAAATAGATTAATCTTAACCTGTTATCAAGGAAGAAGTTCATGAAAACTATTCGGTTCTTGGTCAATCCCCCAGCGTGGGTGTGCGCCACATCATCAAGGATCTT
The DNA here is from genome assembly GCF_043290135.1 of Rhipicephalus microplus. NCBI lineage: Eukaryota > Metazoa > Arthropoda > Arachnida > Ixodida > Ixodidae > Rhipicephalus > Rhipicephalus microplus. The sequence continues at coordinate 41,619,609 of NC_134701.1, forward strand.
GACTTGACTTGACATGGGTGGAAAGAATTCAGGCACGGCAAAGCAGGATTCGGCAATTTTTATGGTGTTGGATCTTCCAAAGTATTCGATAAGTAGATAGTGGTCATCCAATGAGGGGCTGTGTATCACGAGCGCAAAAGCTTGCTATTGGATGGTTTAGCCACTGTAACTAATACCAGGCTTTTGCATGTTAGTTTCACAATAATAGCTTGCTCCAACAGGGTTAAATACATAGACGTATTTAAATGCACCATATTTCACTTTACAACCCCTAAGCCCTGGTGTCCTATTTTGCGACATAGAGCCATTTTTCTTGTATACTCATGGGATGCTCAGAAAAAGTATGTTCGTGTTCTTGAGGTTGTAGTGTATCCAAATCAACGAGAGACAAAATTATCTGCCGGTTGAACAAAATTAGGGCTGAAAGTGTTAGAATAGGACATACACACACTACACACTCACACCTTTTTCCAGCGGCGACCCTCCATTCTGTGAGAGATGTGGAGAACCAGTAACGGTTCTCCGCATCCTCGTGCAGTGGAATGAACTAGATTATCTAAGAAACAAAAATGGACTTTGTATTACCATACCGACAGTAACTCCCACTACATCCTGTCATGCTCATCGGTAGGGATTCGCTTTTCAAACTCGAATGACTGTCAATATTTTCCAACGACATACATAGCTTTCCCCCCATATACCGAGCTGATCCGTAGCGCGACCTCACTACCTTAGTCATGGCTACGGTCGCTACATCCTCGCCGTTATTATATTATCACGTCGTGCCGCCTTTCAGTTCCCCTGCCTATAATTTTCGTCACTATATTGATTTAGTATTACAATAGTCCTACCCGCATTAGCGTGAAGAATTCTAATGCCCCTGTACAGCCACAAATCATATGTTCACATCTCTTGTCCACTGCCCCGCCGTGGTCTAGTGGCTTAGGTACTCGGCTGCTGACCCGCAGGTCGCGGGATCGAATCCCGGCTGTGTCTGCTGCATTTCCGATGGAGGCGGAAACGTTGTAAGCCCGTGTGCTCAGATTTAGATGCACGTGAAAGAACCCCAGCTGGTCGAAACTTCCATAGCCCTTCACTACGGCGTCTCCTAATCATGTGGTCATTTTGGGTCATTAAACCCCACATATCAATCAATCATCTTCTGTGTACTGAAATGGCGCCCTTTGGCACCAATTGGCCCTTGCGCCATTAAGAACCACACATCATCATGTAGCCTGCTTACAACACCCTCTAAATTAGAGTTAAATGGTGCGTTAAAAGGGTGTTTCGTTGACGAACACCAATTTGTAAAAATAGGGGTGTGATGGTGTTTATACAAGTGCTCCTAATGCAACCATCCGTATTACATTTGAAAGTGCGTTGATTTTGCTTTTCGTCGAATAAAATGTTGCATTTTCACCGGCTTGCGTTTCTTACCATTAGAACCGCGTGACCTCATGGCTAACGTAATGCAACGCCAGCATCGCGCTCTGAGTAAAGACGTCTTTCTCCGCGTTCCTAATACTTTCTCTTTTCGCCCTTTTTAGCTTGTTTATATTTGCTGTGATTGGCGTAAACTCGTACGTCAGTGGTACATGGGTATGTGTCACACGGGACAGAGTTTCATGGCCGATGTGAAGGCTGTATCAAAGGAGTACATATATTATGTTTATAACAATGGGTAGGATGCAATGCAACCACTATTGACGTTTCACGAAGATTAGCATCTATTCGAGGAGTACTTTTGAGACCTGACATAGCTCTGTGGTAAAACGCCTTATTGCCACGCAGAATGCTTGAGTTCGATTCCAGCTGGGACCTTGACATTTATTCTTTGATAGCGTCCACCCTACGAATGCAATGTCGGGTATTTCTTAACGCTCGCGCGTTAAATGGGTGTTCTCGTAGTTCCTGGGTATATGCTAAGTGTCAATCACCTTTGGCAGATACCCGCATACCAGTGGCACGTACCCACCCGTGGGTATGTGCCACTGTCTGGCGGAAAGTGTTTCACGACGTACGCGATGGGAGTGTGACATTATTCATGTCTTCACAAGCGCGTCATATTCTTCAAATCATCTCGCCCTCCCATGGTGATTTTGGTTCACGCCAAGTTAAGGTGGTGACTACAAGAGCACCCAAATGTAAGCAGATAGATAGATAGATAGATAGATATAATCGCTCAAAGTTGCCGAAGCTCGCTAGGAAATGCTTCGGATTTAAAAGGGAGTGATGGCATTTGGACATGGGCCGGGCATGTAGCGCGTAGAAGGATAACCACTGGTCATTAAGGGTAACTAACTTGATTCCCAGAGAAGGGAAGCGAGTTAGGGGGAGACAGAAGGTTATGTGGGCAGACGAGATTAAGAAGTTTGCGGGTATACATTGGCAGCAGCAAGCACAGGACCGGGTTAACTAGCGGAACGTGGGAGAGGCCTTTGTCCTGCAGTGGACGTGGTCGGGCTGATGATGATGATGATGATGGCATTTGATATGGAAGGAGATTATAGCAACGGAGTGCCGGGGTCTGTCTGGATTCTAAGCGTGGAAGTGCGCTTGTGATGACTGCGCGAAAGTGCACGGAATGAATTGCAAGTGCTTCTACTGCAACAACGGAAAAGATGAAATTTTTTCACACCCTCATGTTGCTCCAAGGGTATAGGCAAAATGCGACACATGTTGATTTCGTTCTTTCTATTCATAAAAAAACTTTCGAACAGTTGCAACATTATGTTTATATAGCACATATCTAACACTGAAGGGAAAGTTTATGGATTAACGTTTCATGGTGATTTGTAAAATAAAATAAGTTCAGTATTTTCAAAATCACGCCTTACTTTTCGTCACTTTACCTAAATATCCTGTATAAGTGAACGTTCTACTCTGCATGTTGTGTTGACTTTTACGAACGAATTCGTAATTGTTTACGACTGATGCGTGGTATTCTATTCGCGCCTGTCGATCTGTGGCTAAGGTGCTCGGTGGCAGACCCAAAAGCCGCGATTTTGATCCCGGCCGTGGTGGTTTCGTTGTAGGCAAAATGGTAGTCCCGTAAACTGTGGCATGTCATTGCACGTTAAACGCCAGGTGGACTCGATATTCCGGAACTGTCCACTACGGCGTCTCTCATTATCATATCGGCGTTTCCGAACGACAGACCCTAGATACTAAGCAGATGTGCGGTATTCATATTTACAGTATTAGTAACCCCCATGCATGTTCTTTCTGACATTTCAGATCCTTATTGAAAAACTTCTTCGATCCTGCAGTGGTGTAAAGGCTGTGTATGTCCTCCTGCGTGCCAAAGATGGCATTCAACCTAATGACCGGCTTCAAGAGATGTTCCAATGCCCGGTAAGTCGTTTGATGTCAGCAGCACAAAGCGTTTGATTTCCACTAAATAGGACACTGGCGCCAAAGAAGCAAGGACTACTGGTGGTAGTTTCTTTCATGGTTTGTAGCGAGACCTGTATTGGACGTATTTTGGCCATTTCGCTGTGGCTGCTCAGCGAGGTAATTTACTGCGCAGCGTCTGACAACACCGCTTCCAGCGGGTAGGAAAAGGAGACGGTTAAATTGCGTAGCGAGAGCATAAAAGGAGGAGCCTGCATTGTATCATATCATGCTTCGTCAATTCACGCGACTGAGCGGCGGCCGTCGGAGCAGCAAGCGAGAGCACGTAACACAGCAAATTTGACAGAAAGTCGCGCTTGCGATTTGCCGTTTTCGCGCGCCTCAAATAACAGAGAATTCAGTGTACGCAAGTCTGAACGTGCTCTTAACGCTGCGATTAATGGTGTTTTCTTCACCATTAGTTTACCGCGCGCAACTTCTGAAACGTGTGCGGCCCCTAAACGTCAAGAGGCCTACCTATGAGTGTTGCCTAACGCCATCTCGGGGAGAAGCAAGAACCTGTAACAAACGGTATTCGTCGACGCAACACACATTACAAGACATGAGATAAGGCGAGGACGAGTAGTGATTTCGGTGTTGAGGATAGGTGAACAAAAGCATGGGGACAGAAACCGCGTGGACGGTCGCTTACTGCCATTTGAACATTTATTGTTTATTACACACATTTTCTAAGATCACGAGAAAGAAAAAAGAAAATAACCAAACTCAGTTTGATAAGCGCTTAGGCCTCCATTGGTGGCAGCGTCTTCCCGTGCTATTTTTTTTACGTGCTGTGATAGCTGCTTTCACAATGATGAGGGCACTATGTGCTAGAAAAATCACTCGAGTTTCGTATAACAAAAATGTGCATCCACACGCACGCTAATGTATGCCTTTTGCAGGCGATTATTCAGACATATTCCGGATAGACAAACGTAGCCGCAGTTCAAAGGAATCACACACACGACGCCCCGTACGCAACCCACCAATCCGTCGCGGTGCTTGACGCCACCACTGGGTTCTGGCTTTTTCCTAAATGACATTGTCCCGTCGTTCAACGTTGCGCCGCAACTTAGCAGTGATCTCATTCTGCTGCACCTGTTCACCGATTGGCTTCAGGTTACCTATCTAGGTTCCAAATCCACCGAAATTTATGGAAATCACTGCCACGAGCACGTAGTGTGGTCGACCGAAGCCATCTTGTCTTTTTTGGTCTCGGCAGTTAGAGATCTCGTGAGAGACGCTGGTAAGGTACGCAACGGCCGTAGTGGGTGCAACGTAATCGCCGAGATCTAGCGCGCGCAATTCCTGCGTGCACAAACGCAGGCATCTTTCTTGGGTTCAGCATATGCACACTCTTGCTTCCTCTGACGCTTTGCGTACGCTAGGCCGTTGCACGCTTGATTAAGACCCTCAGACTGCTGCTGCGGTGACAGTAGGGTTCTGCGTCGCGACGTCATGCCACCGTCACCGCCACTCAATAATTGCGGCGCGGTGCTGTTCGTCTTACTTTATTCCGACTGGAGAATCTGTGTATAAGATATATCGCTTTATCTTATTTTCGGCTGAATTTCACAAAGGCGTTAGCGGTGTCATGACTGATCTCTTGTGTCCATGCTTGCAGGCGCTGTCTTCATGAGCGCCATACAGCTTCCGAAGATTCACAATCGAGCGTGTTATTCGCTCTTGATGTTTCGCGTTCTTTTGGTAGTCTTCGTGACACCAGAACCATGAAAGCTTGCTAGGCTGTGTTCCCATTTTTAGACAGCACGTAGACAGTCTACGTAGACTGTTTAGAGGACAGCACCGAGTCCATTCTGTCCGAGAATTGGAACGCGTTTAGACGGCTTTTACGTGACCAGGTGCCACCTCGCGTAAAGAAGAGAAATCCAAAATGAACAAACAAAACAGTTGTATTTCCTGGCTTAATTTGTTTTAAAATCTGAAAAAATTAAACGTTACTCACACTGAGCTTCTGGAGAAGCGTCTGCTTGTGTGCAGACGACCATTCCGGTGAGATTCGATCTATCTGAGTGATTCGCTGAGTCGCCATCTTGTTGAGATAGCAAAGTAGCCTACACCGTATTTGTCTGCGATGCGGCCTTCTCGGAGCTGTCTACTTTGCCGGTTACGTGTAAATTGGAATGGGACTTAAGGTGGCCGCCGTACATTTAGCTGTCTATTTAGCCGTCTACGGTGAGTATTGGAACACACCCCTAGTAAAGCAGGAAACGCACACTGCGTTTCTCGCGACAGAAAAATGCCACGTGCGGCAAACGGCGCTATTGACTGCACGGTGTAAAAAGAAAAGAAAATTTTCTTACGCTGAGCTGCGGAGTGCGGACGTGCGCCGCATCGGCTCCGTGGATTTTCTACGAGTTTCGACATTTACTTGCCTGCAATTTTGTTGAAATAATCCCAAGTGACTGCGAAAGTCTTGCGGACCCTCCCAGTTCCAGCTTTAGGCAAGTGAGCCCGTAATTCGGATACTCCAAGACTTTTCGTACTGCCACGCCGGCCTGTGTAGTGTCTGCAGAGCGACCACGAACAGTGCACAACATGGACTCGAAGCCAGCTTTATTACTCAGGACACCCACATATATACAAGACAAAAACACATACCAACGCCCCCTTTCGGGTACAAAAACAAAACGAAACTGAAAATAAACTGACATTACAACATATTCCCCTCCCTATTTATAGAGGTTAATGGTGTTAGTAGGGGTTATAACAAATAGAGAACACTTGTATACACAATGTACACCCACACTACTTCAACACATAGTCCTTCACCCATGGAGGAGGTCGTCGTTCTCGCTGCGGCCACCCTGTTGCTTGCGTGGCAGCAGTCTGTGCCGGCACAGGCTGAGACTGCACCGGACCAGATGAGGTTGGTTACACACGAGTAGGTTGTGGTACTGGCACCACAACAGCTGGCCCAGCAGAAGGCTGTGGTGTGGGCAACCCGGCTAGGAGAAACTGGCAGAACAAAAGACTGATGTGGTCGCACCGTTGTAGGACCAGATGAGATTGATTGCACACTTGTAGGTTGTGGCACTGGCACCGCAACAGCTGCCGCAGCAGAAGACTGCGGTGTGGGCAGCCCAGCAGGAGAAACTGTCAGAATGGGAGACTGATGTGGTTGTACCATTGTAGGAGAAGTAGGCACAGAACGATAGCATGGCACAGCACACTCACAAAGACGGGGCAACACCTCACTGGAACACTCAGGAAGATAAAACTGGCTTTTCTGAGGAACCTTGGCAAGTTTTGAGGCGTTCCAGGTCCTGCCATCTTGTAGCCGGAAGGAGGAAGGCCCTTGTTTCTTCCCAACTTTTGTTGGTGGTGAAAATACACTATCTCCTTCGAAACTAATCGATGGCTTCCTGAAATGAACAAAATCACCTACTGCGATTGTAGTATCTTTGGCAGCTCTTCTGCGGCCCGCATTTTGTTCTGGTTAGCTGCTGTTTCTTGATCCTATGGCGTAATCGTGAAAACTCTTTAGCTGGATCTTCTTCAAAAGCTGGTGCAGAAAAGCCTACTACGTGCAGCCTGGTTCGGGGCATCCTGCCATGCAACAACACTGCTGGTGGGACGCCGGTTGTGGCATCTGGTGTGCATTTGTATACATCCAGATACTCAGTTACTGCTTGGCGGAGCGGTTGTCGCTCCAGAAGCCACATTTGTACATAGTTCTTAAGGTTTTGATTAAAGCACTCGACTTGTCCATTAGCCTGAGGATCGTCAACTGATGAATGAGACATGCGAATGGTTCGATCGTGAAGAAATTCTGTGAATTCATGAGAAATAAATTGTGGCCCGTTGTCAGTGACTGTGTCTTCAGGATAACCCTCTCGCGAAAATACGCCGGTTAGAAACTCCTTGACTGTGCTTGTGGACACGCTACTGCAGAAATAAACTTCGGGCCATTTTGAGTGATAATCCACGAGCATGAACCTGTTGTTCTGAGGCACATGTTCAAGGGGGCCTACAATATCGATGCAAAGTTTTTGCCATGGTCACTGAGGCCATTCTGTGGGCTGCATGGGTGCAGGTGACGTTTTCGCAGACTTATCTGCCGTATTCTCAACTACACTTCTCGTAGGAGGAATAGATGTTTGGAAGCACTGCGATGTCGCACCTCCAATACGTATCTTAAGAGCCTTTATGCCATCAAGGCCAATCAAAGAAGTGCCTCGATGTACAACATAGAACAGGACCTGCGCACTCCGACCCTTGTAAATAACGTCGGCCCAGGAGCAGCCACGCACAGAGATTGCACGTTTATATTAGTCAAGCAAGGAAACACGGGGAGCAGGTAAAAGTGACATGTTAGGGAACCTGTCAGTGATCACTTCGTCGAAGAGAGTAGAAACAGATGAGCCCGAATCATCTAAAAGTGTCAACCTGACATCAGCAATTTGCACATTTATGTGGACCGCATCTCGCGGCGAGTAATGGATGATCAGAACTTGCTCGGCATGATTAGATGTCGAAAGAGCGTCGTCGCACTCAAGCTCATGAACGTTCCTCTGCTTGCGTAAACCGTTTCTGGTTATACATGCGTTGAAAATGACATTTCCGACGACAGAATAAACAACACTGACCTAGAGCTGGGCATCGAGACCACGCCACGTTGTGGTTCCGGGAGCCACAACGAAAACAATGCGGTGAGTGAGAAGGCCCACTCTGCGACGCATGTCAGACGCTATCACGCGTAGATGAACTATCCTCCGTTTTCGGGCATGCACTTTCTTCAATGAGTGCTTAGCATGCGTATGTAAATGCTTCAAAAATGGCTGTACAGAAGCAGACAACTCATTTAATTATTCACTCGCACGCTCAAACTGCAGTGCGACCTTAACTGCCATAGTGAATGAAAGCACAGAACCTTCAAGTATACGACTTGATGAAACGCCGGCAATGAACTGATCTCAAAGAGCATCATCCTCAGAAACAAAACAACAAACTGATGCGAGCTCCCGCAACGCCGCGACAAAGTCAGCAACAGACTCGCCTGTACTTTGGTACCGACGATGTAACCGGTGGCGTTCTACGACGACGTTCCTGGATGACGCGAAGTGTTGCCTGGGCGCCGCGACGGCTACGTCGTAGACATTCGGTGCAGTGGGCGTCCCAGTCGGCGTCCCAGACGTGGTTGGCGTTGTAGCTGCGTCGGCTGGTAGCGTGTTGAAAATGCGCTGTCCCTCCGTTCCAAGGCAGTGAGTGAGGATGGCCCTGCGTCGCTGCGGCGAAAACTTGGCAGCTCCAGAAGGAAGCAGGTACCTCGAACATGCGGTGCCACTGCTCTTATGACATGGCTGGATGGCCGGGGCTGAGCCGGAATGGCGGTAGCGGGGTCAACCCAGAACAGCTTATGATAGATGGACCCTGGTCACGCTGGCAAAAAATAGATCTGCGAAGCGGAGCTCGGAAACGGTTGCGAAGCAGCATTATTTGCAGTTTACCTGATCGCCATTGTAGTGTCAGCAGAGCGACCGCGAACAGTCCGCAACATGGACTCGAAGCCAGCTTTATTACTCAAGAAACTTACGTATATACAGGACAGAAACATATACACAACGCCCCCTCTCAGGTAAAAAGAACAAAACGAAACTGAAACTAAAATCACATTACAACAGCCTGACAAGCCAGTAGACGGGCACGGTAGGCCTGACGCATTGGCGTCGCAAACCGGTGCTACCCATCCGCTGTGATGGGGTCTGAAATGGACGTCGTGCAAGTCGCAGGAGAGGAGCTGTCACTGACGGAGTTCGGGAAACAGCAAGGATGGTGTGAAATAAAGCGTAAAACCAAGAAAGCGGCTGGAGACGCCGGCGCAGCGACGGACCTACAAGCAACGCCAGCAAGTCCCAAAAAGGCCGCGTTCATGCAGAGAGCGACGCAGCATGTGCGAAAAATCAAGGCGAGCCGAATGCCCAACCTGCCGACGGATGATTACAAGGTCATCGTATGACCCCGGAACGGCTTCAACGTATTGCACTACCAGAAGGACCGCTTCCACTGCTGCATACGCAATGCAGCAGGAGTGGGACGCGAAACAGCCGAAGAGGACAGCGTTTGTCTGAATGAGCAACAGAACTTGATTGTGGTAAGCACGCCGTCATAAGATCGTGCAAGGCGGTACGGTGGCATTTGCAAGCTGCGCATCGGTGACCGTGAGTTTAAAGTGAATGCCTACAGAGTGGTGCCGGAGAACACATATAAGGGTCTCGTCAAGGGCATATGACCTGAGAAAAAGCCAGCGGATGTGGTGAGAAGTCTGGTGAACCACCATAACCCGAACGTCCTGCGTTCTAAGCGCATGGGAGACACGACGAACGTTATCATCCTGTTCGACGGTTGCTACTTGCCCCGTTAGGTGAACTACGGAGGAATGGTGCTAAGGTGCTCTCTGTACAAAAAACATTTCGACATGTGCTACCAGTGTGGTCGTCGGGGACATAGGACCGACGTATGCCCCAACCTGAACGACAAAAAGTGCCGTGAGTGCGGATGCGGCAACCCGCCCAACGATTATTGATGTGAGCCCGTGAGCCTGCTGTGCGGAAATCGTCACCTCACCGGAAACCGCAAGTTCAAAGCCAAGTGCAAAACATCCTACCTTGTCAAGCGACGACAATGGGAGCGTCGAATGCGCGAGGAACTTGAGGCCACTTATAGCAGCAGCAGCACCGTCAATAACGGAAGGAAGGGCTCCCGCAGACGCCACGCAGCAAGACGATGCAGCGGCAACAGGCGATTGGCCTCGAGAGAGAACCACGCGCGGAGCCGCACTTGATTCGGTACTCGTTCTCGGGCACACTCCCGCAGTGTCTCCCGACACCGTTCAACGTGGACTGGCAGCAAGTCGACGACCCTAACCATCGACAGTGCTGCAGCCAAAAGCAGAACAGTATTCGAGCCCCATAACGTCAGGTGGGTGCACGTGACCTCCGGTCGCGCGCCTCGCGCACCGCAAACGCGAGTCGAGAC
>NC_134701.1:46807500-46832500 GCF_043290135.1 Rhipicephalus microplus
AGAAGCGATGTAGCAGACGACGCGCCGTTTTTCTATCCGCCTAGTGTTTCTGACTTTGTCCGTGCGCAAGATGAAGCTACGAGGGCTTGACGGCTGTCGCACCCTGAACAAAACTGGCCAGCGAACTTTTTTCAGCACGTGATTCAAACACGCTCTATAGCATCAAGAAATAAACACATGCCAGCACCTAAATTCCAGAAAGCAATTAGACATCTTCAAGCACGTCTCCACAGTAGCGATTCAAATCCGGTAAAACAGCCCTTATTTTCGAGAGCACCCATAATAGCTGTGTATTATCTTTTATTAAGCTGGGGAACTCGAATGATTGCTACCACGATACTGTAACTCCGGCAAAATAAATTTTCATACAGTTGCTACTTGAAACCATAAGAGCAATGAGAAAATCAGAAAGGGAGAATGGTTATACCGTTTTGCTCTCAAGTACCATAGAGTGATGCAGGGCACCACCCCCGCCATCCTAGGGACGTCTTTTTTAAAAATGGTTCTATCAGCACAAAGTGGCATTATTTGCTTGCCATTCTGGTGGTATAGCGCATAAGAGCTATTCTCTGCACGTAAGCAACGCATCAAAGAAAAGTAATTGAAGCATAGCCTTTGCTACGAGCACCCACACAGAAGTGGTCTTGGAAGCCGTCTGACTTTTCTACACGCTAGAAATAGGCCTTCAAAACTTTTTTGCGGCTGTCATCTCTTAGATTGTAAGGGTACCTCACGTTTATTCAGCGGGCTCCGAAACTATGCCAGCCGCACGCCTACGGGCGTGTCCTTTTTCAACCTTCTATAGGTTGTCATGTAGTCATGATGTGGATCAAGACGATGGTCACTACGTCCAAGATGAAACCATTTACTTGGCTGAATTTATCGTTGGCAAACAGAAAATGAATTTACAGCAGTACACAGACACGGATAGCGGCGAACTTAGTGTCAGTCATCGGTCAACTGGCGATCGTTCAGACGTCTTATGCTTCACACATCCACGTCGAACTTTGTAGCCTTATCAATTGATAGTCGCGCGAACTCTGGAATCATATTGAAAGCTCGCGTCCTGTGCACTACCTTAAAAGAAGGATGTATTACAAATCAGAAGCTTCTCGAGCACTGCAGAGCAATCTTCGCGAAGTATTCTGCTTATAGTGTTTCTGGGTTTCAACCGGACACATCAAATTATAAAGCTTCTGAAAAAGCATCGTCTCGATGCCTAATGCACACCTCCTGTAAAGGAAAACTGTCGATAGGCGAAGAAACCACACCGAACGCCGTTTCTGCGCTCCAACTTCCCCCTCTTATTCGGCAGTTCTCGCCTGTACGCGTTTATTTCTTTCTCTTTTTCTACATTGTCTTACCCCACAGTAGAGCTTGTACTATTCTTTCACTGGTCTTCCTAAAAACTTTTCTTCTTAAGATTTGACTCTTCAAGCTCGGGTTATAGTCGACGTCTATGATTTGTCTTATGGGCCAAGCACTCCTGCAAGTGTCAAGTTCCTCCAAAGTCACCGCACCATATGCTTGGATAGTGCTGCTGCAGAATGCTTCGTCAAGGTTAACCGCCCGTAGTTTTGATTGGTGCTCTTCCTTTGATTTGATCAACCTGTGATCTACCTGTTTCGATGGTATCGTAGGTTTCTACTGTCACGTCGAGTGGCCTGACGGCTTGGAGCTTCATAGCCATTGTTGTTTCAAGACGGAAAAGGGTCGAATGAACGTCCAAGAGGAAATCGCCGCGGCAACATTGAATAGGGCTCTTTGACGTCCATGCGCGCGTAGGTGAGCTGTATTGATTTGGCACTCGCCTTTACTTCAGTGCACCTTTTCCGTTTTTTCGCAGCTGTGCTTGCTCTTTCCAAGTGCCTTGAGCAACAATTATGTGACTTTTCTGGCAAATGTAACCCACAAACCACTCAACCAATGAGCTTCGCGTGAATCACGTCAATGCGTTGAAGGTGTGAATGGAGAGCTCACCTTGAAGCTCTTCCCTGGCTTGTGGCTCACCCTTCTATGAAAGCAGTATTTAGGGCTGGTATGCCTTGATTGGTTGATGAAGTGTGAAACACGACTTGGAGCTCAGAAGTCTAAATGTATTCTCTTACATCTTCTCGACGTGGCGCATAATAGTTGGCCTGGTCACAGGCGTATCCACTGGAAGTGGGTGGGGCAAGCGGGGCGTGAGCGCCCTCACTGAGAGAAGTTGAGGTGGCTACGCCTCCCCCCCCCCCACTTTCGACAGTCTTTACTGCCGGTTGCACACTGCGGAAACCAGTGGGCAAGGCGATCTTTTCAGTCACCACACTAATCACTCAAACATATTGTTACGAGCAAATGAAATTGTTGCCCGAAAATGTTTTACTATATTGAAATTTATTACACTTTTCTGCTGTGACAATTTTTCGTGGAGGATCTTTGGGGTGCTGGCCGCCTATTGACACTTTCACATCTTGTGCTGTAGCATTGCAGAGCACACTACAGTACAAGACACAAAATTGTCTTGTGATGTAGGCTCGTTTGCTATCAATGGGAAAGAAATCGTTTTATGAATCCAGTCAGAGCATTTGCTGCTTCAGGAAAAGTGTTTTTTTTTTGTCGAAAATGAATAGCACCATCACTCTTCTGCAGAAGCTGCTGTGAGCCAATGATTGTGATGAACCTTTTTTAAGTGTTTTAGCTTAGCCATACCGGATGCGCCAAATAAAGTTTTCCACTCTAGACTCTGATAAACCTGATCAGCCTCGCTTATAATAACTAGGAGCGTTGCCAGCAGTTTGCAAAGTGGCGACAAATAAAACAGTGTACTCGAGTACATTGGAAAGCATAGGCGTATAAGTCGGGGGAGGGGTCAAAGGGGATGTAAGCTCTCCACAGAGCGAAGCTGGGGGCTGAGTCTCCAACTTTTGACAGTGGTCGCTCTCGGCTGCACCCTGAGGAAACCAACGGGTAAGGCGTAGTTTTCGATCAAAACAGTAATCACTCAAATATATTCTTGCAGGAGAATGAAATCGTTTGCAAGATGTTTCAGTGCCAGAACAAAGGAAAAAGACAAGGTAGACAGATGTTCGCGCGCTTAAACATCTTGCAAATATGACTACGCACCAACTAGCCTAAACTTCCACTCTTGTGGGAAGAAATTGTTACTGGGCCATGTTACAACATAGTGGAATTTTGTCAACATTGCTGCTGTGATGATTTTCGTAAGTTCTTGTAGGCAATATATATATATATATAAAACTTATTTTGCGATTGGCGTACCACTTGTGAAAAAGCTGGAACGCCACTGGCCCTGTAAGATCGTATCATCCTCAAGTAGCATCTCAGCTTGACTTCACCCCATGCATTGCCGGAAGACGGGGCTGTATCGCAACAATATACATTTCATTCATAGTGTTTTTGCCAAATTTTGTGGACATGTGAGCACGGCATCACGATTATTTCTGAGTAGCTGTTTCTGATCTTTTTTCCAAGCGATTACGTGTGTCTCATTTCGCTCGTCAGTCACTCCTTGGAATTTCGCAATTGACTCATGTAGGCCACCTGGACAGGCGATGGCTGCTGCCTCAAGCTGCTGGCATGATTGGGGCACAGGCAATATTGTGTCGATGCCACTGATCGCTTCTATTCGCAGAAGACAGAGCGCGACGTTAGTGTCACATTCAAGTGAGCCACTTGGACAACTGGGCCATTGCAGTGTTCATCCAAACACTGTGGTGAATGCAACTAATCCGGGAATTACTGTACTCCTTATGACTCCTCTTCTAGTTACCTTTCACAGATGGTCTGCTTCAATCAAGAAGCCGCTGCCAGATTCAGTCTCCGCCTCAAGAAAGTTCTTTTCATCTGCAACACCCTTAAACTGGCGAAGCAACTTCTCTAAAAGGTATCCATCACTTGCCGGCGAAAAAATGTCGTCACTGATAACCAGTACCACAATGGCCCGGATGATGTGGATTCGAGAACGATGTTGGCTCCACAGGGGGACTTCAACAACGTTTCGTTTTTCTCCGAAACTTGGCGAGACACTGCCAAACGTCGTAAATAAAACTCGAGTTTCTCCCAGCTGCTTATGTTGCAATTTTCGAGCGAGATCTTCCATGACGAGGGATCGCGTGCTTCCTCCATAGAGAATCCCTCTGACGTTTCTGGATCTGCTACCGTTAACGACAAAGGAGCGAAAGTTCTGCAGGTGCATTCCTGTGTTCGTCTTTGCGCATCCACTAGAGGAATTCTTACCGCATGGCATCACTGTGTGCAATTTCTCCATTGTGCAACCTTAAGCCTCTGCTGGTGACGATGTTTCCGATGTAGCCGATTTCCTTACGTAGTTAGGGTTACACACACTCCATGCGTGCCTTCTGTCACAAGTTGAGGACGTAAGTTTCAATTTGCAAGACCATGCTTGGTGACCTCGTGACCTACATCTATAGCAGTGGTTGGCTTCAGCTAGTGTCTTTTTCTTTATAACGATTGAGAGGTTGGCATCCCAGGTGCGTGTGTCATGTTCCTTGGACTTGCAAAAAAAAGCAATTTCTCCACCTGCTGGATGCATTGTGTAGTGCGGAAGCCGTGCTAGGGCTGCTGATTCTAGTCCTCTGTGCATGGTAATCAATCAGCCGGTCATTAAACGGCTTACACTGCTCCGGACGTTCCAGCTCAAGGCGTGTAAAGGTGAGGACCTCTTTAAACTTCGCATTAGATGTAGCAGCTGTCACTACTGAAGACGTTTGCAGCATACCTGTTTTCTCTTAGTGCCTCACTGCGCATTCCACGTGTGTAGGCCAATGTGCTTTCATCCGGCAGGACTTTCTGTAAAACCTTCATGAACATAGCAGAAAAGCTGAACATGGGAACATTTAGCCCAATTAGACAACGGTTATTCAGCCGCACAGCATCGTAAAGCCGCCTGAGGCCGCGGACGTCGCTTCCCGACTTAATAAAAGGTAGATTTCGAAGCGCTGATAGGTGGTGTTGCACGATTCGTTTTCGATCTCTGACGCGTTTCTTCAATAAATTGATGGTGTCTGCGTAACAGGCTGCAGAAGATGGAAAACCACAAGTCGCCACTGACCACTCACCCACAAGATAATGATGTAGATAGAAGAACTTCGTCGTTGTTGATAAAGCCTGGTTCAAGTGGACCGTTTTTTCAAACTGCTCCATAAAGCCGACCGCTAGTGCATATCGCCTCTAAATGTTGGCAAGTCAAGGTTCGGCAGCTTTGGGTCGCATCTGGTCATAGTGTTAGGAAATGTTGCTCTCGCGTTTGTAGGAGCAATCACCGCTGTACTGTTCACGCGTCTAAAACAGTCTATTTTGCAGCAACTATTGATGAGCGTGCCGATAGCTTGGTCGTAATATTTTGCTGTCACGACATACTCCACTTCGAGTGCCTCGTCAGCTAGCTGCTCATGGAGTGCATTATTGATCTTGAGAGCTCGGTGTTGCTAGTTGATGAGGGGTGAGCTTGGGCTTGTTCATGCTAGAGTCTGTTCGCAGAGACCTGGCTCCTGCAAGCGGTTCCTGTACTTCGCAAATCAAGTGGAGCGCTTGGTCTTGATGCGATTTTTCAGGAACTTAGAAGTGTGGCAGCTTGGGCTAGTTGATATGACATGACGATAGTTATAGCGCGAAAACAGAATGACGACTCAGAGTGTGCTTCGTGTCCTTCTTGTCGCTGTGGCAGCGTTCTGTTCTCGCGCTATAACTATCAACTTCAGGAACGTAAAGTCGATGTGGTCTGGATCCACGCTAACCAGGAACCATCTTTTCGAGTCTTCGCCATTCGAAGCACTGCGCAGTTGAGTAGAAGGTTTCCTAGAGTCGTGCAATGAATTATACGTGTCTGCATTAGAGATTTCGACACCACGGTGCAAAAGAAATCTATCAATCGGTGAAGAATCCAGAGCAATAGCCGTTTATGCGTGCCAAATTTTTTTATTGTTTGGCAGCGCTCATCTGCATGCATTTGTTCCTACCTATTTTTCTACACCTCATGGGGATATGCATGCGAGAAGTAACAATAAGTCACAAGAGTAAATTATAGATAATTACAAGAAAAAAAAGAACAATAACAAAGTAAATTGTACAGTCCTCAGGCTCTCTCACGGGCATGAAACGACTTGAGGCGCTCGACATGCACGACTTCGGGGCAAGCACATAATGCCAACCAAAAAACCCCATAGTCTAGAGCACCTAAACCTCGAAGCACCTCGTAAGGCCCTAAGTATAGCTGAAGAAGTTATTCACCTAGTCCGCGTCGGCTATCGGCATTCATACGCAAGCGTTTTCGCGGGGCAGGTATGCCACGAAGCTTCGCCGAAGATTGGAACCGTTGCTTTGGGTCATCTGCTGATTCTTGATGCGAAGGCAAGATAGTTGAAAAGCTTTGTCGGCGCGCTGAGAGTAGATAGTGTAACGTAAACGTTTATGTAGCTGTTTTCTTTTAACTCTTGGCTCGTTTCAATGTCGCGGGTTCGCCTAAGAGTAGGGTTTTCAGTGGTTTTACATAAGGTGTCGTGCCGAGTTTCTTGTACAAGCGTTAGTTTTCTTCCTACGACAGGCTGTTTCTGATTTAGGGGGCCGCCAACGGCTTTTCGCGGCTCCGGATGGTATGCGGGAAAGCTGTACTGTGGAAGCCTAACGGACGTCGCGGTAGTTTTTGTGTGTGCGTTTACTTTAGTTTAGGTCAATATTTTTTTAGGTTGACCGCAGACCTTGAGGTCTAACTCGGTAGAGACACCTCGTGCTTGGATGCACCTGTTTGTTTGTTTTTTTGAAGTTTATTCAGACAGTCTTGGTCTGGGATGAAGGAGCTAAAGGCAGATGCAACTGCCTGACAAAGGCTCCCCTACCCATACATTGCTCAGGGGTGGAAAGCCGCGGTAAATGCGCAAATACGGGTAACAAGAAAAGGCAAAAAACAAAACAAAAAAGAACAGGCGCACAGGCGATCAAAACACAAAAGGTAGAATAGTTACCTTCGGTACACACTAATGATGCGTGACATGAAAATGTTTATACAAGCCCTGATGATGATCAATGTTACAAAACAGTATAGAACAAAATAGGAAGAAAATCTAAAGACAGCAAATGCACAATATAAAGAGAAGATTAGGAGCTAAACAAGAGGTAATCTTTAACTTTTTTCCGTAGGTTGTATGTCGAACAGTTGTCCTGGATCATATCGGCGATTTCTCGATAATTATTCAGAAAATGTGGCATTAATTAGGCTAGTGTTTGAGTACCATATTTAGTTCGCAACATAGGTTTTCTGAGTCTATTTTACCTTAGGTGATATTGTGAATGTACAGATAACGGTGATGAGGACAGGATTTGGGGGTCATGCAAAATTTGCCTATGTCTATGCATAGCAAGTCTTAGTTGGAATAGCTGATCTATTCTGAGTATACTAAGCTTTGAAAAGGATGGCGCTGTGTGGTCATTTCGCTTAAGATTTTCAATGCAACGGTCATCTCTTTTTTGTAAAATTATTATTCTATCAAAATTTGTTTGAGTAGTGGTACCCCAGATAAGGAGACAGTATTGCAAATGAGAGTGAACGAGAGCATAATATAACTGCAGTTTCAACCATTTAGGAACCAAGGAGCTAACTTTATGCAGTATTGAAATTTACCTGCACATATTTGCATGATACTTGTTTACGTGAAGTTTACGTGAAGCTCATATTCTCTTCCAAAACAACACCTAGAAATTTATAACTAGGAATCTGTTCGATAGCGCAGTTTTGAATTATTATACAGACATTATGATCGTCAGGCTTATTACGGCTCTTGAAAATAATATATTTAGTTTTTATACATTAAGTTGAAGTTGGTTTAGATGCAACTAGTGTGAAAGTTAGTTAGCCATCTATTAGCTACATTTTGAAGTTCAAGTAGATGTTTACCTGAAAAAAAGTACTCGTGTCGTCTGCATAGAGAATTGTGTCAGGAGTTCGCGGTAAGTTAAAATATCATTTATGTAAAGGAGAAAGAATAAAGGTCCCAGAATGGAACCTTGCAGAACGCCATACTCTATCGGCTGAGATTGAGAAGAGTAGCCATTTAGACTAGTGAATTGTACTCTGTCAGATAAGTAACTGCGGATTAAATTTAATACGATACCTCTAATACCGTAATAAGGGAGTTTGTGAAACAAAATGAAATGCTTCATGGAATCAAACGCCTTTTTGAAGTCTAAAACTATTTCAGGAGTATAGTGCTTATGATCCATGTTAATAAGTAATTTTTCTTTAATATCCAAGAGTGCCATTTCAGTTGATTTCTTTTCACGGAACCCGAATTGTTGCCTTGAAAGCATTTGATGGTCACCAAGAAACTTCATTAGTCGTGATTTTAATGTATATTCTAAAACTTTGGAAAATAAAGGTAGCACGGAAATAGGCCGGTAGCTATTCAAGTCGTCGTGAGAGCCACCTTCGCTATCTTCATGCCATCAGGAAAAATACCAGTGGCAAAAGCTTGATTGCAAATATGCTGCAGTGGGCCACACAATAATTCGGCGACATGTTTAAATTGGTTCTACCTTAATGTCATCGTATGCCCCGCCGTGGTGGTCTAGTGGCTAAGGCACTCGGCTGCTGACCCGCATGGCGCGGTTTCGAATCCCGGCTGCGGCGGCTGCATTTCCGATGGAGGCGGAAATGTTGTAGGCCCGTGTGCTCAGATTTGGGTGCACGTTAAAGAACCCCAGGTGGTCGAAATTTCCGGAGCCCTCCACTACGGCGTCTCTCATAATCATGAAGTGGTTTTGGGACGTTAAACCCCACATATCAATCAATCAATGTCATCGTAACCAGCGCCAGTATCTTTATTTAAAGACTTCAGGAACGTGAGTATTGTAGTGGGAAGGCAGCATCATAACAGCGCTTTAGATTTTGCAGGAACAGATGATACGATATATTAGGGTTTCGCTCACTGTAGAGAATCTCCCAGTCGATATTCTCAATATTAGCATGAAATGCTGACAAGGCATTGGTATTGAAAGCGCGATATAGAGCAGGAGCCTCGTTAACACTATTTTTTTCTTTCTTAGCTGCAGGAAAAAACAGAATATGGACAAGTGATCGCTCAGATCAGTAGTTAGCACACCAGCACTGACATCGTTCCTATCATAATTAGTTATACATAGGTCTAGCATAGTTTCACTTTCTGCTGTTATTCTAGTAGGCAAACTTATGAAGTTCTTACCCGAAAATGATTTGATTACATCTAAAAATTGTCTATTTTGTGGAGCAAGAAGTAACAAATCAATATTAATATCACCGACAAGCACAATATGCAAAATCCTCAAGGACGCATATTCAAGCATCGAAGTTATAAAACACAGAAATTCTTGAATATTCCTTGATGAGGGCCGGTAAACTGACAGTCAGGGACATTACACATTGAACGGCAATGGATTCATAATGTGCGCTGACACAACAAAATTCGGGAAGCACGTAATTGAATTCGTAACTCCCGATTGCGTGTCGTCGGCGGGGACCACCGTGTGGTCCTTTCCTGTTTGGTCTCTGGTCGGGTTCCGGGGATGTTGCCATGGTATCTGGGAGGGGAGTCGCACGGCGGACGCCACCAAAGTGAGTTGCACCAAGCGCCGCGCAGAGTTATCTCAGTTATGTAGTGTAAAGTGTGCACAACATCAATTACGAGTTTTTAGCAAAATAAATCAATATAGGGCAAAAGCTACGAATCTGCTGTGTTTACGTTGTTACGCCTGGGAGTCCACCCTGAACACCAATGCCTCTGCAAAGGCGATCTGCGTCAAGGCCAGTGCTCGAGCCCGCTTACACGATCGACTCAAACACGTCATCAAGTGGCGGCGCCAGTCAGTCACGCAACGCACAGCGAGCTTCCTCAGCCCACGAGCTCCTTGAAGAAATCGGCGCCTTCCAATCTGGCAAGTCTTACGCAATGCGCGGGAACGACACTCGTCCTTGGCTGCAACCACGCGCAGCGGCTCCGGATCTTATGAGCATGACGCGGCCCAGTGGCGGGCCCCGGTGGAGGATTCTGATCTGACATCAAGGCCAGTGGCGCTTCTGGTTGGACGTTTGGCGACACAAAGGATCCACCCGGTTCCTTTAAAAAAAGTCATATGGCGTGTCGCCAGCAGTAATCATGTGTGTCAGAGAAGCCTCTTATTGCTTCGAGTCTCCACGCTGTCGGCGCGCCTGGTGTCCTTGGCAGCGGCGAGTTTCATGGTGCCCTTCGTAACCTCGTCGGCCGTGCGCTTAGTAGTTGACCTATGCGGCAGTGAGAAGCCGACACCCGCGTGCAAGAGAAGACATCTCGGCTCTTCGAGTCCCTAACCTGTCGGCCCAAGTGCCGAATTCGTATGCCTCTATTTGTATGCTGTACATAAAACTTGCCTTGACTCACTATCGTCTAATGCGCTCGTCTACCAGCGCTGCGCAGAAGCAGTCGCGAGCTGAGTAACACACGCTATGAAATGACTGGTGACCTTGTCGGAGGAGTTCGGAGCAGTGGCGCCTTTGGGACCATGTTGGCGTCTCGCCTTCGTAACAGTGGTGGCAGCGGTTGGATCGGCCAGCGTCAGCGACAGTGTTGCGGTGAGGGCCTGATGTTTTTCCCTCAGTTCACCAGAATACTCTTGAACAGATTATAGTAGTTTAGAGAAGGGCTGTGTGAAGCATTAGAGTGAGCTCTGATCGTTTCAAACAAACTTTAAGCGCTTTGAAACCAAAGTTAATGCGGAGGGTGTAAACACGACAATGTTAAAAATTGCTTGCGCTCTTTGCTAGTAGACCTATTGTGGGTACGGCAAGTAGATTCTTATAAGAGGCAAATAGCAAGAAGCTAGTGTGAACAATGGAGAGCCTTAAAATGAAGGAACTAATATAAATTTGTGAGGAACTTAGCCTTATTTCGGGCCATGCAAAACGAAAGCAAGTGATACTTGAGATCATGAGGGATGCAGAAGTGACGACTGAGGAAGTCAATGAGGCCTGGGCGGATATCAAACCATGCCCCGAGGAGGCTGAAAGGCGAGAAGTTCGCGAACGTGAAGAAGTTGAAAGGCGAGAATGCTGTGAAGAGGACTAGAGACAGGAGCGCCTTGAGTTGAAACGAATAGAATTGGCAATCCTACAGTGTTCGCAGGTGCTTAGCTTAGCTTCTGCGACAGTTCAAATCAGTGGTCAGAGAATTAGCGGCCAACTGCCACCCTTCGTAGTAGGCGAAAACATGGCGAACAATCTTTTCAAGTTTGAACACGTCTGTGAGCGAAATGCTTTGGAGCGGTCTGTTTGGGCGCGAAGCTGCTAGCTCTTCTTCCTGGCGAACTGTCCGACGTTATAACGTGCTTGTCGAGAGAAGCGTTTGAGACCTATGATGTGGTTAAGGATGTACTCTTGAGGCATTATACGTTGTCACGCAAGGTTTTTAGGCAAAGGTTCCGGTATGCTAAAAAGGGTATTGAGGCGCACGTTGACTCTGCGTTTCGTCCTAAAGCCAATTTATTTGAATGGCTTAAGGACGAAGGTGTTTATGACAATCACGATAAAGTGGTAGAATGCATTGCATTCGAGCAATTCTACCGCTGCATCAAAGAGGATGTCAAGCTTTGGCTGCAGGACAAACTTGGTGAAATACAGCTAAACAAAGCGCCACAGTTAGCTGAGGAGTAATATACTCGCCGAAAGTTGCATATCAGGGAAGTGCGTGTGTAAAAGGATGTTCATTGATTGATTTGTGGGGTTTAACGTCCCAAAACCACCATTTGATTATGAGAGACGCCAAAGTGGAGGACTCCGGAAATTTTGACCACCTGGGGTTATTTAACGTGCACCCAAATCTGAGTACATGGGCCTACAACATTTCCGCCTCCATCGGAAATGCAGCCACCACAGCCGGGATTTGATCCCGCGGTTTGCGGGTCAGCAGCCGAGTACCTTAGCCACTAGACCACCGTGGCGGGGCGTAAAAGAATGTAAGCAAAGAGGGTTTTTTAAAAAAACTTGATCAACGGAAACCCGCTCCGCACCGTAATTTCAGGAAGGACCCGTCTCTTACGGAGGACACTCTAGGGGAGGGCAAACGAAAGCGGAGAAATCGAGTGAGGTTCCTAAACAGCGCACTGGTACTACACGGGCGTTTGAATCACAGAAGCCGCTAATCTGCTACAACTGCAAAAAGGAAGGGCACATCGCGATAAGCAAATGTTTGCTTTCCAAATAATTCGAAATTCAGAAAAGAACATGCGGTTGTTAGAGCCATATCTCCAAGAAATTAGTGTAAATGACAAAACGTGTCGAGCACTTCCAGACTCAGCGGCAACCGTGGACGTTGCCCATCCTTCGTTGGTGTCTCCGGATGATTTTACAGAAGAAAGCGCGTGGATCAGACAAGCGCCGAGGAGCAGAGTGTTTGCTTACCAATCGCTACTCTTGTCATTGAAGGCCCGTTTGGTAAGCTTCGCACCAAAGCGGCTGCGTCTTCCGTGCTTTCAGATTGTTTTCATTGTCTTTTCTCTGATAACTCAGAGCAGCTTCTCAAAGAGCAGGGTAAATCATTCTTCTCCAACTTAGCATATATGGCCTTCACGTGATCGCAAGAGCGGGAGCTTTCGCAGGAACTTGATCTTGTTCCTTGTGGTAAAGCATCAAGTGCAAAAGCTGCTGATATGTGTGACCTTGGCGGCGAGTCGAAGAAAACTCAGGCAGGAAATACTCTGGATGAGTCATTTGAGCAGTCACTCTAGTGGCCCGTCGCCGAAGCGACTGGCGCGGTCTTCGTCATTGGAGGAGACGACATGGTGCCTTTGAGTCATAGCGAGAGTGGTGCAACATTCCCGCCTGTAGCGGAAAGTTGGAGTGAGCTGTCGAGGGTTGATCGAGAAACGCTCATTCGAGAGCAGCGTGAGCACCTCTCAATTAAATCGCTAATGGAAAGCGTAAACTTAGGATAAAATAAAAAGAATGTTTCTTTTTTTGAGAAAGCAGGGCTCCAATATTGGAGCTACACAAATGCGCAAGGTCGGATGTATGAGCACTCTTGATGCCACAAAAGTCTCGTCACCAACTATTGGAACTGGCGCTTGAAAACGCGTGAGAAGGGCATCTCGGCATAGAAAAGACCAAGGCTAGAGTTTTCTTTGAATTTTATTGGCCGAAATGCTGGAAGGATATCGAAGACTTTGTACGCTCATGCGACACTTGTCAGAGAGTGGGGAAATCCACGGAGAAGTGGAAGGCACCCATGAAGCTGGTGCCAATTATCACACAACTTCTTCGGCACCAAGTATTTGATATTGTCGGGTCAATGCCAGAGTCACGGCAAGGTTGTCGGTACATCCTGACGGCCCTCTGTGCAGCCATAAAGTTTCCAGACGTGATTTACTTAAGGAGCTCCGTTCCCGCCATGTCGTAGATACAGTGATATCTATAATTGCGCGCGTCGAATTTCCTTCTGAAATCCAATGCGACAATGGCAGTGTCTTCATCAGCTGCCTTACCTCTATCTTTTTAGTTAAATGAGGAATAAAAGCAGTGCACAGCTCAATCTATCGCCCACAATCTAACTCTGTAGGGCGTATGCATGTATCCGTTCTAAGTATTCGTTCTGAAACAGATATTTAGAGCTCTTTGCTATGAGCAGAAATGCGACTGGGAAGCGTGTATTCCTCCCGCTATGTTCGCTTTGAGATCAGCTCCTCATGAGAGCGCTCATTTTAGCCCTGCAGAGCTTGTGTATGGCAGGAGTTTTAGAACACCATTGCGAATGCTACGCGAGTCCTGAGAGGAATTCGATGAGGACCGTAATGTAGTTGCGTATGTTCTAGACCTCTTTAAAAGGCTTGGGAAAACGAAAGATCTTGTGGAAAGCCAATGAAGGCTGCACAAGTGTTGTCGAAGGATTACTACGAAAAATCGGCGAAAAAGCGCATTTTTCAAGTAGGTAGGCAGGTAATGCTGCTGCGGCCATCAAAAAGAACAAGCTTGAGGTTCATTGGGAAGAGACATGCAGCACCTTTGAAGAGTAATGTGCTTGCCCCGTGTGGACCGCTCAGAAGCTAGCCTGTTATGTTTCCGGTTTGGCGTTTGTGGTAGAAACGGACCACTGTCCTCTAACCTGGTTAAATAACATGTCGCCTAAAAGTGGCCAGTTACTGAGGTGGAGCATGATACTCCAACAGCAAAACTTTGACATTCGCCACAAAAAAAAATAAAGCTAATCTCTATTGCAGACGCACTGAGGTGTGCGTTTTAGTTAGTATCTTCTCCCAATTCGGTTTCTCACTGGCGATTCGGGGCAAAAAGCACTCGAATTCTCATTTTAGGTCTTGTGTCCCTCTTGTGTCTCTTGATGTAGAGGGAACGCAATTCCGATAGACATGTATCTAGGTATATGTTGTACGACACTTTGTTTGGTGTTCTGTTTGGTGACCGAGAGCACTTGCTTGTTTCGTGTGTTGTCTGTTGTCGAACCGTTCTTGACCAGTTGCAGAACCATCGACAAGTTCTGAGACCAAAAATCGTCAGAATAGACGAGTGAAGCTGGCCGACAAGTCATGGCGACAAGCCCGTAGAGCTGGGATCCGTCCTCAAGAAATGAATGTGTTCACGAAACGGAGCCTAAAACTACATTCTCCCCATGGCCCTAGAGGCAAACCTGGAGGGACCTAGCGAACGAGCGTGCCCAACAACCGAGCCACGCGGAAGTAGCTCGCCTTTCAGGCGCATTGTCTGGCGGTGGGGCTGCCGTTACACCAGGGTGTACACACTGAATGTCAATGCATCTGCAAAGGCAATCTTTGTCAATGCCAGTACTCAAGCCCGCCTGACACAATAGACTCAACGACGTCATCAAGCGGCGGCGCGGGTCTGTCGTGCAAAGCACAGCAAGCTCCTTACGCCCACGAGCCCGTTGAAGCAACCGGCGCCTTCCCGTCAGTTGAGTCTTATGCATTGCGTTGGAACTTCACTCGTCATTGGCTGCAACCACGCGCAGTGGCTCCGGATCTGATGAGCACGACGCGGCCCAGCGGTGGGCCTTATTGGAGTATTCTGACAATCCGGCCAGCGGAACATCTGGTTGGAGGATAGGTGACTCAAAGGATCCGCCCGGTGCCTGTAAAAAAGCCTTGCAGCACGTCACCAGCAGTAGACTTATGTGTCAGAGAAGCCTCTCATTGCATCGAGTCTCCACGCTGTCGGCGCGCCCGGTGTTTTTGGCAGCGGCGAGTTTCATGGCACTCTTCGTGACCTCGTCGACGGTACGCTTAGTGAATTAATTTTCTCAGGCCAGCTTGCCTTTGTCGGGCTAATCCAAGTTGCATTTAGATAAGCTTAGTTAAGCCAAAGTGAATGTAACCAAAATTAATCTAATGTAGTCGAGCACCTTATGACGTAAATAAGTCTGGCGTAAGTAGCTTTAGATAAGCCCAGTCCAGCTTGGTGTTTTTATGTTAAGCTAAGTCAAGCTTAAATGAGCCCAGAGGAGTCTAAATAAGTATAACCAAATCTAATTAGGCAAAGCTGATCATGTTCAACTTTAACCTAGCGGTGCAAAGAGAGCTTATACAAGGCAAACCATATCACGGCCAAATGATCGAAGTGGACTTCCCTATGAGCCCACAGAAGTCAAGGCCAGGAAGATACTAATAACTCCTTACCAACTCCTTATTAATTACGCCGATTTAGGTATAATTACTGCTAAATATTATGTATACTAATTTTGACTAAGTATTAGTCTGGAATTCAGCTAGAGTACCCTCTATATTAGAATTTGACGTTGCATAATTAGCCTAAATATGCATAAACAATCTAGTTAGGCAAATCCAACATAATTATAAAACTTTGATTAAGCTTGTTTGGTCATAGCATCATCAAACTAAAAAGATCATGATTGGCTTTAAATGAACAACATCTTAATAAATGTCAATTAAGTAACATATTTGCCCGCCGCGGTGGTCTAGCGGCTGAGGTACTCGCCCTCTGACCCGCAATTTTCGGGATCGAATTCGAACTGTGGCGGCTGCATTTTCGATGGAGGAGGAAATGTTGTAGGACCGTGTGCTCAGATTTCGGCACACGTTAAAGAATCCCAGGTGGTTGAAATTTCCGGAGCCCGGCACTACGGCGCCTCTCATAATCATATAGTGGTTCTAGGACGTTTAACCTCAATATTATCATCATCATTATTAACGGACTTGAAGTGAGATTCTCATGAGCTCAAAGAACCCAAGCTTGGCAAGATGCTGATTACTTCTGACCGAGTCGAGTCTCATTTACGTAAATATATATTTATTAGACCGAACTATTTTCATAATTATTACTGAATAATTAGCGTGACATCGAAGACCACCCGAATTACTCGAATTTGATGTCGCAGAATTCGGCAAATCATGGCTCGATCCGCCTAATATAGACATCTGTTGCTTCATGGGACGCTTTTGAGAGTAAAACTGTTTAATGCAGTTTAAATATTCACGTCAATGTCTCCAGTGCGAGCAGGCTGTAAATGCTACTTTTTTTTATAGAACGGTGCCACAAAGTATCTAAATTATAGTATTGGGAATTGTGGTAATTATAGCAACATCAAGAAATGCCAGTGATGGCTTGAGGATGCGCCTTTGGTTTTAGCGCCAGCTTACGTCGACAAAAAAGGTGTCAGTCGGTCGCTAGTGTGCAATATCTGAGGTGATTCCGCTTGATAATTGAACTCCTGAACGAAGGTTATGCCGATCGACAAAAGTATGCATAGGTTGAAGCATTCGGCCACATATGCTGCAGCAATTCTTTGTGGCCATCCTTAGCAGCTTATTCCGACGCCCCTGTTATCACTGCAAGTGATGAGAGCCGACGGTCACGCTGACGGATGATGTAAACGCCTCCTATAGGTAGCAGACTGTGGCAGTAGCATCGAGGTGGTAATGCTTCATTTTGTAGTTGCAATGCCACCATACGTGCCACTGGAGCAGCGACAATGTATTGTGGAGCTCTCTTTGCAGGGATGGTCCTAACGTGCAATCTGCCGCTTGATGAATAGGTCTAGGACTACAGGTAGTAGAATTATCAGGAGCTACCGTGACCATGGAGGAAGTTTTGCTGACAGGGAGCGCAGTGGACGTCCAAGAGCAACGGATCCTTAAACTAATTGGCTTATCGTGGTCTGTGTGGTGGTAGACCCATTCATTGATGCCAAGAAAATATGCCGTGAGTTTCAACTGGGTGTCTCTCTCAGCACTATTTGGCGGCGCCTGCGAGAGGCTGGGCAGTGGGGCTCCATGGCTGTTCAGAAGCCTCAGTTGACGGAGCGACAGAGGCAGCTAAGGCTCGAGTTTGTGCGTTCTGTGGAGGCTTGCACAGTGGAAGAATGGGGCAAACTAATTTTCACCGACGAATCTACCTTCTCTTCACGATGAGACCAGCAACGTCATGCATGGTACCCTATGAATTGCAGGTGGGATTCACCTGCAGGTTTGATTCGTGGCAGTTGACATATTGACCATTACTTCGATTATGCCATTTGTCAGCTCCTCACACTTTGTATCGAACCCACCCGTGAACAACAACACTTATAATACAAATGTAATTGCTTGTCTTCTTCCGGGGCAATAATTATCATCGTTTCTCCCATAGAACAATGTATTTCAACATATATAATATCACGCACCCCTTGAAGCATCGCTAGGTTACCTGTCGCGACTTATCTGTAGCTCCTGAACTATATACAGGTTGCTCGGCATCTTACACCAGAGTAGCAGGTTCAATCTCGGCAGTGGTAATCGCATTTTTATGGAGTTGTAAAGCTAAATTCCGCATCGTGTGTGATGTCAGTGCGTGTTAAAAGAGGACCTGACAGTCAAAAGTTCCATAGCCCTCCACAATCGCATGCATGCCCTATAATCCTACCATTGTTATGGCACCTAAGATGACAGATATATCATTATGAGTAATTGATGCGTCCCGTACTTTGACGAAACACTAGTTTTTTCGATTAAATTTCCCCAGATACCGTCCAGAGTATTGCGACAACGTGTTGTCCAGGGACCGCAGCGCCGTACATGGGTAGCCATCAGCAAGGAGGGACTTGGTTCACTTGTCCGAATCAATGGATCTTTCACGGAATCCGCTTAATGCAGATTGCTGCAGGAAGCACTGGTGCCCTACGCCCTGGAGAGACCATTCGAGTATGGCTGCTACCAGCTGTAGCACGGCCGAAGTCCAATCCACACAGCTCGCATGGTGGCCACGGTACTCGAGAACCTTGCTATCCGCACTCTGCTTTGGCCCCCATTGGTGCTCACCAGCGCTCAATTGAAAATGTGTGGGGCGTCGTGAAGAGCCGCCTGCGTGCGCGACCGCTGTAAAGCGTGACTGCCGAAGTGTTTTGGCAGGCAGTAAGTGTGGAGTGGAAGTTCCTGCACCTCACCCCTGAAGTTGTGAGGTTGTACGAGTGGAGGCCGCGACGCGTGCAAGCCGTCATCGCCGCCAACGGAAACCTGACACGTTACTGAGGAAACGTATGGCAAGACGCCTGGTGTTTAACACCTCACACAAATAATTTCGTGTCTTTCGGACCTGGGCGACCCGTCACGCGGTCACGTTTGCCGAGATATTGCATTCTCGTGCTCGGCTCTGACGCACGGAAGTGCTCAGGCGCAGCTTCATCGTCGTTGTCATCCAAATGCTGACGGCTCGCCGAAAGTACAAGCTGTTATCGACCAAAGGATCTTTTGGTATTCAGTTGCCGCTTCGATAGGAGCAGAAACTCTTCATCATTTTGCCAAGGGGGAAAATAAAAAAACAACCCATTGGGCCCTATGTTTTACTCAAACTGGCCAGCAGATAGTTATTGAGTCCTGAGGGGTTAATCTGAAAGAGATAGTGAATATAAAAACTCATAATTACCTGATGATTTTAACTATCTCATGCAGTCCCTGCTTCCATCATTTATGTGTAGCTTTACTCAAAGCTTGCATTTTTTTTTTGTGGCGACTGTTCTCACTGTAGCATGTTTTGAATCGCAAAAGAAATCCCAACTGTCGAGCTTCTATAAACGTAACAGCCAGATATTTTACAGGTGATGCTGAGGTTTGTTTTATAACCGCTTTTTCTTGTTCAGGTGGCTTCTTCTAAAATTGTAATTTTGTTTTGATCATTTAAGACTAGACATTCGCTGCATAGAAGAATGATTTTATCAGCAGCTAAGTAATATAACATTCAGTAGATTCGTATTGTTTCAAAAATACCGTACCTTTCTCTTTCAAAAGAGCATATAACTACTGGCCATTGCAGTTAGATGGCCTGTTGCTGAAACTCCTGAAAAGCAGCTAAGTGCCACAGAAAGCATTACGTCGCTCAGAAAACAAAAAAAAAAAAACATGGGCAGCTTGCACTAGAGGCGCAACGCAAAGTCACAGTGAAGCTAATGGTTTCGCAGCAAGTCCAACCTTAGCTCGATCGCAATTAGACGTATTTAGGCATAATTTGCGCAACTTTGTGACATAAATTTGAGTAGTTGGGTGGGGCTTTGATGTCATTCACATTATTCAGTAATATTTATAAATATTGTTAATGGTAATTAGATTTAGGTTTAGGTAAATGACACTCGACTCGGTCAGGAATGACCAGGATCTTGCTGAGCTTGGGTTCTCTGAGCTCATGAGAATCCGACTTCAAATATATTAACTATTTGGGTGATTAAGATGTTGCTGAATGAAAACGATTCACATTCCAATTGGTTTGATGATGCTATCACCAAACAAGTCTAAGGAAAGTTTTTATAAGTACCTTGGTGTTTGCCTAATTAGATTTGTTGTGCATAATTAGCCTAAATATGCAAATACAAATTTTAATATAGAGAATATTTTAGCTGTATTTCAGAATAGTATTTATTCATGAGTAGTTACCATGATACTCAGAAGTCTTCAGACCTAAATTGTTTCAACAATTATGAAATAAGTAAAGAGTAATTAGTATGTTCCTGGCCTTGACTTCGGTGGGCTCATGGGGAAGTCGATCTAAATTTTTTGGCCGTGATATGGCATGTCTTGTATAGGCTAACTTAGCACGGCTAGGTTAAGGATGAGCATGGTCAGCTTTGCCTATTTAGATTTGGTTATACTTATTTCGACTCATCTGGGCTCATCTAAGTTCAAGTGCGCTTAACATGAAAACACCAAACTGGACTGGGCTTAACTAAACCTACTTACGCCTGCCTTATTAAGGTCATAAAGTTCTCGACTGCATTTGAATAATTTCGGCTATATTCACTTTGACTTAACTAAGCTCATTTTAGTGCAATTTAGATTAGATCGACTAAGGCAAGCTGGCCTGAGAAAATTTAATTTTGTGCGTTTGGTTTTGTCAGGTTGTGCAATGGTCGCTATGGTTACTTATCGTAATCACGGAGCGTCAATTACAACGCGAGCGGGTGCTTGAACCGGCCACGTCGCAGCTACTACGTTAAAGATTGGCACAGATTCGTTGGACCAAAGAAAGCGGCACTCAGTTGTCGTTTTGGGTACGAGCGCCGTAACCGTTTCCAACAGAGCGACATGAGAAGCCAACTGATAAGACGGGACGCGCATGCGCCCGTGCGGTAGGTGTCTCGTCGGGTCTCGTCGCTAGTTGGTGCATTGATGCATTCTGCCGCGCGATACCGTGGTCTGCACATTTTTGATCGCACATGTAGATGGCCATCCACAAGAGGAAGATTTGTTTATACTCTTGGAGAGGCGCATGATCTGTTGGTGGTAGGAAGTTGTTTGGCGATGGCCTGTGCGGCTGTATCTCAGGATTGCCGGAGTTATCTCCTCAGTAAAGGCCGGTATTTTATCCGTATTCAACACCTCAAAGCATTATAAGGGAAGACAACATCCTAACTTTTTTGCAACACTGCTTTTATGTAGATGATTTGTTTTGGCGAAGTGGGTGAGGTCGCTGGTGGCTACGACGATCCTTCTTATTTTCGACATCTGACGTTGGGAACGGTTGGAGTGTATTCAAACGGATTGATTGGGTGGTCAGTGAGGTAGTTGGAAAGGCTTCAGAAGTCCTGCAGGCCTTGTCAGTGATGTCTCACGTCACTGGCCAATAGACAGTTGCGTAGCCAAAAGGGGGTTGGGGAGATTTAACCCCTCCCCTGCTCCTCCTCAAACTATCCGTCACCCTAACAGAAAAATAAAATAAGAGTGGGGACAGTGCCGCTTCAACGTGCAGCAATAGCAGGCGTAAAACCGAATAAATGTGAATGAAAAACGGTATAAAAACTACCCTGAGGGCAATATTGGCTTTTCCTTTAATCTGCAATCGCAAAAAAAAACAAAAAAGGGCACGGTAACGCGTACGGGTCCTAAAGCGTTTGGTCAGCGAGCACAGTAAGTACTTGCATAGGCCATTTATTTTAAAATTATGAGAGTTCGATGGAGCTGTTGTGAAAAATGGTTGTCGCGAAGTGCCCGAGAAAAACCGTGTGTCTTAAGCGATGTTCAGAAGGAGGCGATAACTCGTAAGAATGAAGCCTAGAACTGACACGTAAAACTTATTGAAATTCATGAGGCACACGTAGCAGGAGGTCTGGAACAAGCGAGCAATATTTTTGACCACATGTGTAAGGAGATCAAAAGACGGCCCGAAACCACTAACCTAGCCAGTCATCTTCTCCTCGGAGCTGTATGTATGGGTTGTTTTATAGAATGACATATTTGCAATCATATTGAGGAGGATGACCAATAGAATCGTGAAACTATTAGAACGAGCTTGAGAATTTGTGCATGAAATAAAACCATAAATTCAATGTATTGTAACGAAATGAAAAAAAAAGAAAAACAAGTGACAAGAAGCACACTATAAAAAGTAAACAAATGTGAAATACAAAAACAAAAATTTATTACAGCATAGCGGAGCCACACTGTCTCTGCTATAGGAAGAGAGAAGAAGGATATGTATTTTGCACGCCTTCATGCCAAATTCTATACGCAGTAATCATGCTTACTGCCTCCCAGTGGAGTTTGGCACAGCTTATGTATTGTAGTGGCATGGCATGTCATAAAATGTAGTCATCTTTCAGGTGCTTGTTTACGTTATGTTCATGAGTTAATAATTGAAAAGAATGAATGCTGCATGCGAAACCATGATCAGGTGCCGATTAGGCCCAGATCATGAAAACCCGACTAAAGCGGTCTGCCTGAGATGCGCTTCTTCACATTCTGTTTTGGAATGCCCCGTTACGTTATCGGACAATACCACTTGTTGTGCCCCTTGCAGACAGCTTGAACGCGAAGCGGTTGGTGATCCCGCTGGTCACGCTACCTGTGCAGTAGT
Source organism: Rhipicephalus microplus (assembly GCF_043290135.1). Taxonomy (NCBI): domain Eukaryota; kingdom Metazoa; phylum Arthropoda; class Arachnida; order Ixodida; family Ixodidae; genus Rhipicephalus; species Rhipicephalus microplus. The sequence goes on from NC_134701.1 coordinate 46,829,819, forward strand.
AGGGGACTGGTTTGTGCGCCTGCGTGTACCAACAGACAATGTCCAATAACTGTTCTTTCTATCGCCGTGCCCGAACAACGTCTTCAGAGTGCGGCAGAGTAAACGGTCCTCTAAATATATTCGACGCAGACTGGCGCGGTGGCGTCGTGCCAGCTCGTGTTTATTACATTCTTTTTGTTTCCTTTCATTTGGTTTTTAAGTTTACAATATTTTCTCAAATTCACTTCCACTCTCTACTTCTTCTTTTCCTCTTCTTTTTATCACTACACTTTTTTATTCTTTCTTTTTCTTCGCACTCCTTAAATTTTACATAATTGTACACCAGTTTGCCGCAGCTTCCGTGGCCATCTTTTTTTGCAATCCTTTCGAATTCTGCCACCTTAGTTTGACACACAAATGATTTTCTTCAGTAAATTCGAAAGACAACAAGGTGGTGGATCTTCTCTCTTCTACATAGCATCAAACACGCTATTGAAATGAGCAAACAAGAAATTTATCTTACAGTTGCTCACGTACATGTTTCATGGCGCACGCCATCGTTCATTATCGACAGATGGCGCTGTCAATCCCCTTTGAACTGTCACGGTTCAGACTATCATGGTGGATGGACGTGTTTATTGAGCGCTCCCGATCGACTGCGCAGATAAGTGGTTTTGCATGTTTCGAGCTTGTCTTTATAATTAGAGGGCAGCACTTTATATCGCTGTAGCAATTATTTTATTGTATGGCTTTTTCGGGGGTCAGTCACCAGGTATTTATTAGTTTGTGCGTATGTGTGTTTGATTTTTTGTTTTTTTTCTTGTTTTCTCTTTTGCCCCCCCCCCCCCCCCGTGAGGGAGGTGCACGTACATTGAACACGCAAATTTTTGTAGTTGAGCTTAGACTTTCTCTTTTTCGTAGGGCACGGCTCGAGTTTTGTAATTATTGAGTGCGACAAGTAATAGAGACAATTGGTGTCGGAAAGACATGGTTAAAAAGACTGTGAAGTGTTCACAATGTGGGGTTGGTTTGAAAGTGGACCCAAGAGTAGAAGCGTAAGGAGAAGAGGCTGACGCGAAGTGTAGGCCATGTGAGGTTCAGGAAAAAAATGGAGAAAATGATGGTTACCCAGAGTGACCTGCTGATGAGAATCACCGAGCTCGAGACTGCGTTGGCGACAGAGCAAAGGAAAACGAGGGCAATGGGAGAAAGGCTGAAGTCCGCCGAGGAAGCACTAGCCAAGGTGAGCAGAGGAGCGGCCTACGGAGTGAAAAGTAGCGAACCGGCAACCAGAACGGCGGAGAAGAAAGGGATAGCAAATTTGTAAAAAACAGGTTTAGCCAATTCAATTTTCGCAAGGCCCAGCTTCGGCGAAGTAGTGGTGGGGCTGGGAGGGGACAAAGCAGCCGTCGTCACAGCTGCAAGTAACCCCCAGGTGCAGGACGCTCCAGCTGGAAAGTCACAGCATGTGATAATCACCGGAGCCTCAAATTTAAATCGATGCACAGAAGCCATCAAAGAGAGGGTAAGAGGTGATAAGAGGGTTGCTGTAGGGGCGTTCCGAGGACTCAACCTGGAAGCAGTAATGAGGCAAGCGAGCGCAAACGTCAGAAGTACAGCTGATATACGAAACCTCGGAATAATTTCAGGTGGTGTAAACGATGTTTTAAATGAAGATACAGCAGGACTAGCAACTACACTGGCGAAAGGCGTCGATGACATGCGCGCCACTTCTCCTCAGGTAAAGGTAGCGATACGCACGATACCTGAGGTACAGGTGCGTGATAGCAACCTGCAAAGAGTGGTCGTCAACGCAAACCAAGAGATATGGCGGATGAGTGGAGAGAAAGGCTTTGAGATGGTGGAAATAAACAGAAAGTTCCAAAGGTGGGGTGGTTTTCAACGAGGCAGAATTCACCTCGATGGGCGGCTAGGTCATGAGGTGGGTTGGCGGCTTGGAGGACGCGCAGTAGCTTTTTTAGGGGGCAAGCGGGCCCTTCGGTGTGCAGGATAAATAGTAACCAGGAAAACAACCAGGGAGACTCTTTGACAGATGGTACGATACGATTCCAATGTGGCACCAGTATCTAATATAAGTAGAGTCCGGGGCAGAAATAGACGTAGTCACGAGCGCCGAGCCAATTCAGACAAAGGGTATATTAACATGCAGGGTGGTAGGCACAGGCCGAAGTGGCAAGAGATAGAAGAAGAGCTAAGGGAGGAGAGGCCGATGGTATACAGTTTTGTAGAAACACAACTCAGGGACATGGAACAACCTCCTGTACCGAAGCATAGTGGCGCCAGCTCTGTGCCAGTGTGAAAAAAGACGTTGACGTCCGTGTGTGGCTCTTACTTGCCGGGTTCCTGCCTGTACCAGCTTGTTGCGGCTAACGTTTCTCGAATATTAACCTGTGTTTTTACGCTACCTTGCTCGTTGCATTTGGTGGAAACGTGCTGGGTAACGTCCTGGAGCTCCGCAGCCGTAGGCTACCATCTCAGTCCGCGATGACCGAGCGCGTCGATCCCCCACAAGCCTCTTCCACGCTGCCGCTTGTCATGCGCCCTGGTGTACTTCGTCTGCGTGACCCACCAGTATACAACGGCACTGAAGATCAAGATGTCGAGGACTTGCTAGCAGAGTACGAGCGTGCCAGCGCGATTAACAAGTGGGATGACCCTGCGAAGCTGATTCACGTCGTCTTC